>NW_028142063.1:0-265407 GCF_055691185.1 Crinia signifera | reverse complement strand
TTGCAATATCTCCTTAACGAAAAGAGCTAGAAGGCTGAAAATGCAGATTTAGACTTGTAGGCATTGTGTGAACAAGATAACGTTGAAAAATCGGCCCCAGCTCATTCCGCCTTAGAGAAAACCGCGTTGACATTTTTTCCAAATGCTTTGCAATATCTCCTTAACGAAAAGAGCTAGAAGGCTGAAAATGCAGATTTAGACTTGTAGGCATTGTGTGAACAAGATAACGTTGAAAAATCGGCCCCAGCTTATTCCGCCTTAGAGAAAACCGCGTTGACATTTTTTCCAAATGCTTTGCAATATCTCCTTAACGAAAAGAGCTGGAAGGCTAAAAATGCAGATTTAGACTTGTAGGCATTGTGTGAACAAGATAACGTTGAAAAATCGGCCCCAGCTTATTCCGCCTTAGAGAAAACCGCGTTGACATTTTTTCCAAATGCTTTGCAATATCTCCTTAACGAAAAGAGCTAGAAGGCTGAAAATGCAGATTTAGACTTGTAGGCATTGTGTGAACAAGATAGCGTTGAAAAATCGGCCCCAGCTCATTCCGCCTTAGAGAAAACCGCGTTGACATTTTTTCCAAATGCTTTGCAATATCTCCTTAACGAAAAGAGCTGGGATTCCGCCTTAGAGAAAACCGCGTTGACATTTTTTCCAAATGCTTTGCAATATCTCCTTAACGAAAAGAGCTAGAAGGCTGAAAGAGAAAACCGCGTTGACATTTTTTCCAAATGCTTTGCAATATCTCCTTAACGAAAAGAGCTAGAAGGCTGAAAATGCAGATTTAGACTTGTAGGCATTGTGTGAACAAGATAACGTTGAAAAATCGGCCCCAGCTTATTCCGCCTTAGAGAAAACCGCGTTGACATTTTTTCCAAATGCTTTGCAATATCTCCTTAACGAAAAGAGCTGGAAGGCTGAAAATGCAGATTTAGACTTGTAGGCATTGTGTGAATTACAGCGCCTTAATTTTTTCCAAATGCTTTGCAATATCTCCTTAACGAAAAGAGCTGGAAGGCTAAAAATGCAGATTTAGACTTGTAGGCATTGTGTGAACAAGATAACGTTGAAAAATCGGCCCCAGCTTATTCCGCCTTAGAGAAAACCGCGTTGACATTTTTTCCAAATGCTTTGCAATATCTCCTTAACGAAAAGAGCTAGAAGGCTCAGATTTTGTAGTTGTGTGGCCGCCTTAGAGAAAACCGCGTTGACATTTTTTCCAAATGCTTTGCAATATCTCCTTAACGAAAAGAGCTGGAAGGCTGAAAATGCAGATTTAGACTTGTAGGCATTGTGTGAACAAGATAGCGTTGAAAAATCGGCCCCAGCTCATTCCGCCTTAGAGAAAACCGCGTTGACATTTTTTCCAAATGCTTTGCAATATCTCCTTAACGAAAAGAGCTAGAAGGCTGAAAATGCAGATTTAGACTTGTAGGCATTGTGTGAACAAGATAACGTTGAAAAATCGGCCCCAGCTCATTCCGCCTTAGAGAAAACCGCGTTGACATTTTTTCCAAATGCTTTGCAATATCTCCTTAACGAAAAGAGCTAGAAGGCTGAAAATGCAGATTTAGACTTGTAGGCATTGTGTGAACAAGATAACGTTGAAAAATCGGCCCCAGCTTATTCCGCCTTAGAGAAAACCGCGTTGACATTTTTTCCAAATGCTTTGCAATATCTCCTTAACGAAAAGAGCTGGAAGGCTAAAAATGCAGATTTAGACTTGTAGGCATTGTGTGAACAAGATAACGTTGAAAAATCGGCCCCAGCTTATTCCGCCTTAGAGAAAACCGCGTTGACATTTTTTCCAAATGCTTTGCAATATCTCCTTAACGAAAAGAGCTAGAAGGCTGAAAATGCAGATTTAGACTTGTAGGCATTGTGTGAACAAGATAGCGTTGAAAAATCGGCCCCAGCTCATTCCGCCTTAGAGAAAACCGCGTTGACATTTTTTCCAAATGCTTTGCAATATCTCCTTAACGAAAAGAGCTAGAAGGCTGAAAATGCAGATTTAGACTTGTAGGCATTGTGTGAACAAGATAACGTTGAAAAATCGGCCCCAGCTTATTCCGCCTTAGAGAAAACCGCGTTGACATTTTTTCCAAATGCTTTGCAAGCTGGAAGGCTGAAAATGCAGATTTAGACAATGCTTTGCAATATCTCCTTAACGAAAAGAGCTGGAAGGCTAAAAATGCAGATTTAGACTTGTAGGCACAAGATAACGTTGAAAAATCGGCCCCAGCTTATTCCGCCTTAGAGAAAACCGCGTTGACATTTTTTCCAAATGCTTTGCAATATCTCCTTAACGAAAAGAGCTAGAAGGCTGAAAATGCAGATTTAGACTTGTAGGCATTGTGTGAACAAGATAACGTTGAAAAATCGGCCCCAGCTTATTCCGCCACAAAAAGAGCTAGAAGGCTGAAAATGCATATTTAGACTTGTAGGCATTGTGTGAACAAGATAGCGTTGAAAAATCGGCTCTAGCTTATTCCGCCTTAGAGAAAACCGCGTTGACATTTTTTCCAAATGCCTTGCAATATCTCCTTAACGAAAAGAGCTAGAAGGCTGAAAATGTAGATTTAGACTTGTAGCATTAGGCTTTATTCCGCCTTAGAGAAAACCGCGTTGACATTTTTTCCAAATGCCTTGCAATATCTCCTTAACGAAAAGAGCTGGAAGGCTGAAAATGCAGATTTAGACTTGTAGGCATTTTGTGAACAAGATAACGTTGAAAAATCGGCCCCAGCTTATTCCGCCTTAGAGAAAACCGACTTTTCCAAATGCCTTGCAATATCTCCAAAAGCTGAAAATGCAGATTTAGACCCCAGCTCATTCCGCCTTAGAGAAAACCCTGGTGAACAAGATAACGTTGAAAAATCGGCCCCAGCTTATTCCGCCTTAGAGAAAACCGCGTTGACATTTTTTCCAAATGCTTTGCAATATCTCCTTAACGAAAAGAGCTACAAGGCTGAAAATGCAGATTTAGACTTGTAGGCATTGTGTGAACAAGATAACGTTGAAAAATCGGCCCCAGCTTATTCCGCCTTAGAGAAAACCGCGTTGACATTTTTTCCAAATGCTTTGCAATATCTCCTTAACGAAAAGAGCTGGAAGGCTGAAAATGCAGATTTAGACTTGTAGGCATTGTGTGAACAAGATAGCGTTGAAAAATCGGCCCCAGCTTATTCCGCCTTAGAGAAAACCGCGTTGACATTTTTTCCAAATGCCTTGCAATATCTCCTTAACGAAAAGAGCTAGAAGGCTGAAAATGCAGATTTAGACTTGTAGGCATTTTGTGAACAAGATAACGTTGAAAAATCGGCCCCAGCTTATTCCGCCTTAGAGAAAACCGCGTTGACATTTTTTCCAAATGCTTTGCAATATCTCCTTAACGAAAAGAGCTGGAAGGCTGAAAATGCAGATTTAGACTTGTAGGCATTGTGTGAACAAGATAGCGTTGAAAAATCGGCCCCAGCTCATTCCGCCTTAGAGAAAACCGCGTTGACATTTTTTCCAAATGCTTTGCAATATCTCCTTAACGAAAAGAGCTAGAAGGCTGAAAATGCAGATTTAGACTTGTAGGCATTGTGTGAACAAGATAACGTTGAAAAATCGGCCCCAGCTCATTCCGCCTTAGAGAAAACCGCGTTGACATTTTTTCCAAATGCTTTGCAATATCTCCTTAACGAAAAGAGCTAGAAGGCTGAAAATGCAGATTTAGACTTGTAGGCATTGTGTGAACAAGATAACGTTGAAAAATCGGCCCCAGCTTATTCCGCCTTAGAGAAAACCGCGTTGACATTTTTTCCAAATGCTTTGCAATATCTCCTTAACGAAAAGAGCTGGAAGGCTGAAAATGCAGATTTAGACTTGTAGGCATTGTGTGAACAAGATAGCGTTGAAAAATCGGCCCCAGCTTATTCCGCCTTAGAGAAAACCGCGTTGACATTTTTTCCAAATGCCTTGCAATATCTCCTTAACGAAAAGAGCTAGAAGGCTGAAAATGCAGATTTAGACTTGTAGGCATTTTGTGAACAAGATAACGTTGAAAAATCGGCCCAGCTTATTCCGCCTTAGAGAAAACCGCGTTGACATTTTTTCCAAATGCTTTGCAATATCTCCTTAACGAAAAGAGCTGGAAGGCTGAAAATGCAGATTTAGACTTGTAGGCATTTGTGTGAACAAGATAGCGTTGAAAAATCGGCCCCAGCTTATTCCGCCTTAGAGAAAACCGCGTTGACATTTTTTCCAAATGCTTTGCAATATCTCCTTAACGAAAAGAGCTAGAAGGCTGAAAATGCAGATTTAGACTTGTAGGCATTGTGTGAACAAGATAGCGATGAAAAATCGGCCCCAGCTCATTCCGCCTTAGAGAAAACCGCGTTGACATTTTTTCCAAATGCTTTGCAATATCTCCTTAACGAAAAGAGCTAGAAGGCTGAAAATGCAGATTTAGACTTGTAGGCATTGTGTGAACAAGATAACGTTGAAAAATCGGCCCCAGCTTATTCCGCCTTAGAGAAAACCGCGTTGACATTTTTTCCAAATGCTTTGCAATATCTCCTTAACGAAAAGAGCTGAAGGCTGAAAATGCAGATTTAGACTTGTAGGCATTGTGTGAACAAGATAACGTTGAAAAATCGGCCCCAGCTTATTCCGCCTTAGAGAAAACCGCGTTGACATTTTTTCCAAATGCTTTGCAATATCTCCTTAACGAAAAGAGCTGGAAGGCTAAAAATGCAGATTTAGACTTGTAGGCATTGTGTGAACAAGATAACGTTGAAAAATCGGCCCCAGCTTATTCCGCCTTAGAGAAAACCGCGTTGACATTTTTTCCAAATGCTTTGCAATATCTCCTTAACGAAAAGAGCTAGAAGGCTGAAAATGCAGATTTAGACTTGTAGGCATTGTGTGAACAAGATAACGTTGAAAAATCGGCCCCAGCTTTTTCCGCCTTAGAGAAAACCGCGTTGACATTTTTTCCAAATGCTTTGCAATATCTCCTTAACGAAAAGAGCTGGAAGGCTGAAAATGCAGATTTAGACTTGTAGGCATTGTGTGAACAAGATAGCGTTGAAAAATCGGCCCCAGCTCATTCCGCCTTAGAGAAAACCGCGTTGACATTTTTTCCAAATGCTTTGCAATATCTCCTTAACGAAAAGAGCTAGAAGGCTGAAAATGCAGATTTAGACTTGTAGGCATTGTGTGAACAAGATAACGTTGAAAAATCGGCCCCAGCTCATTCCGCCTTAGAGAAAACCGCGTTGACATTTTTTCCAAATGCTTTGCAATATCTCCTTAACGAAAAGAGCTAGAAGGCTGAAAATGCAGATTTAGACTTGTAGGCATTGTGTGAACAAGATAACGTTGAAAAATCGGCCCCAGCTTATTCCGCCTTAGAGAAAACCGCGTTGACATTTTTTCCAAATGCTTTGCAATATCTCCTTAACGAAAAGAGCTGGAAGGCTAAAAATGCAGATTTAGACTTGTAGGCATTGTGTGAACAAGATAACGTTGAAAAATCGGCCCCAGCTTATTCCGCCTTAGAGAAAACCGCGTTGACATTTTTTCCAAATGCTTTGCAATATCTCCTTAACGAAAAGAGCTAGAAGGCTGAAAATGCAGATTTAGACTTGTAGGCATTGTGTGAACAAGATAGCGTTGAAAAATCGGCCCCAGCTCATTCCGCCTTAGAGAAAACCGCGTTGACATTTTTTCCAAATGCTTTGCAATATCTCCTTAACGAAAAGAGCTAGAAGGCTGAAAATGCAGATTTAGACTTGTAGGCATTGTGTGAACAAGATAACGTTGAAAAATCGGCCCCAGCTTATTCCGCCTTAGAGAAAACCGCGTTGACATTTTTTCCAAATGCTTTGCAATATCTCCTTAACGAAAAGAGCTGGAAGGCTGAAAATGCAGATTTAGACTTGTAGGCATTGTGTGAACAAGATAACGTTGAAAAATCGGCCCCAGCTTATTCCGCCTTAGAGAAAACCGCGTTGACATTTTTTCCAAATGCTTTGCAATATCTCCTTAACGAAAAGAGCTGGAAGGCTAAAAATGCAGATTTAGACTTGTAGGCATTGTGTGAACAAGATAACGTTGAAAAATCGGCCCCAGCTTATTCCGCCTTAGAGAAAACCGCGTTGACATTTTTTCCAAATGCTTTGCAATATCTCCTTAACGAAAAGAGCTAGAAGGCTGAAAATGCAGATTTAGACTTGTAGGCATTGTGTGAACAAGATAACGTTGAAAAATCGGCCCCAGCTTATTCCGCCTTAGAGAAAACCGCGTTGACATTTTTTCCAAATGCCTTGCAATATCTCCTTAACAAAAAGAGCTAGAAGGCTGAAAATGCATATTTAGACTTGTAGGCATTGTGTGAACAAGATAGCGTTGAAAAATCGGCTCTAGCTTATTCCGCCTTAGAGAAAACCGCGTTGACATTTTTTCCAAATGCCTTGCAATATCTCCTTAACGAAAAGAGCTAGAAGGCTGAAAATGTAGATTTAGACTTGTAGGCATTGTGTGAACAAGATAGCGTTGAAAAATCGGCTCTAGCTTATTCCGCCTTAGAGAAAACCGCGTTGACATTTTTTCCAAATGCCTTGCAATATCTCCTTAACGAAAAGAGCTGGAAGGCTGAAAATGCAGATTTAGACTTGTAGGCATTTTGTGAACAAGATAACGTTGAAAAATCGGCCCCAGCTTATTCCGCCTTAGAGAAAACCGCGTTGACATTTTTTCCAAATGCCTTGCAATATCTCCTTAACGAAAAGAGCTGGAAAGCTGAAAATGCAGATTTAGACTTGTAGGCATTGTGTGAACAAGATAGCGTTGAAAAATCGGCCCCAGCTCATTCCGCCTTAGAGAAAACCGCGTTGACATTTTTTCCAAATGCTTTGCAATATCTCCTTAAAGAAAAGAGCTAGAAGGCTGAAAATGCAGATTTAGACTTGTAGGCATTGTGTGAACAAGATAACGTTGAAAAATCGGCCCCAGCTTATTCCGCCTTAGAGAAAACCGCGTTGACATTTTTTCCAAATGCTTTGCAATATCTCCTTAACGAAAAGAGCTACAAGGCTGAAAATGCAGATTTAGACTTGTAGGCATTGTGTGAACAAGATAACGTTGAAAAATCGGCCCCAGCTTATTCCGCCTTAGAGAAAACCGCGTTGACATTTTTTCCAAATGCTTTGCAATATCTCCTTAACGAAAAGAGCTGGAAGGCTGAAAATGCAGATTTAGACTTGTAGGCATTGTGTGAACAAGATAGCGTTGAAAAATCGGCCCCAGCTTATTCCGCCTTAGAGAAAACCGCGTTGACATTTTTTCCAAATGCCTTGCAATATCTCCTTAACGAAAAGAGCTAGAAGGCTGAAAATGCAGATTTAGACTTGTAGGCATTTTGTGAACAAGATAACGTTGAAAAATCGGCCCCAGCTTATTCCGCCTTAGAGAAAACCGCGTTGACATTTTTTCCAAATGCTTTGCAATATCTCCTTAACGAAAAGAGCTGGAAGGCTGAAAATGCAGATTTAGACTTGTAGGCATTGTGTGAACAAGATAGCGTTGAAAAATCGGCCCCAGCTCATTCCGCCTTAGAGAAAACCGCGTTGACATTTTTTCCAAATGCTTTGCAATATCTCCTTAACGAAAAGAGCTAGAAGGCTGAAAATGCAGATTTAGACTTGTAGGCATTGTGTGAACAAGATAACGTTGAAAAATCGGCCCCAGCTCATTCCGCCTTAGAGAAAACCGCGTTGACATTTTTTCCAAATGCTTTGCAATATCTCCTTAACGAAAAGAGCTAGAAGGCTGAAAATGCAGATTTAGACTTGTAGGCATTGTGTGAACAAGATAACGTTGAAAAATCGGCCCCAGCTTATTCCGCCTTAGAGAAAACCGCGTTGACATTTTTTCCAAATGCTTTGCAATATCTCCTTAACGAAAAGAGCTGGAAGGCTGAAAATGCAGATTTAGACTTGTAGGCATTGTGTGAACAAGATAGCGTTGAAAAATCGGCCCCAGCTTATTCCGCCTTAGAGAAAACCGCGTTGACATTTTTTCCAAATGCCTTGCAATATCTCCTTAACGAAAAGAGCTAGAAGGCTGAAAATGCAGATTTAGACTTGTAGGCATTTTGTGAACAAGATAACGTTGAAAAATCGGCCCAGCTTATTCCGCCTTAGAGAAAACCGCGTTGACATTTTTTCCAAATGCTTTGCAATATCTCCTTAACGAAAAGAGCTGGAAGGCTGAAAATGCAGATTTAGACTTGTAGGCATTGTGTGAACAAGATAGCGTTGAAAAATCGGCCCCAGCTCATTCCGCCTTAGAGAAAACCGCGTTGACATTTTTTCCAAATGCTTTGCAATATCTCCTTAACGAAAAGAGCTAGAAGGCTGAAAATGCAGATTTAGACTTGTAGGCATTGTGTGAACAAGATAACGTTAAAAAATCGGCCCCAGCTCATTCCGCCTTAGAGAAAACCGCGTTGACATTTTTTCCAAATGCTTTGCAATATCTCCTTAACGAAAAGAGCTAGAAGGCTGAAAATGCAGATTTAGACTTGTAGGCATTGTGTGAACAAGATAACGTTGAAAAATCGGCCCCAGCTTATTCCGCCTTAGAGAAAACCGCGTTGACATTTTTTCCAAATGCTTTGCAATATCTCCTTAACGAAAAGAGCTGGAAGGCTAAAAATGCAGATTTAGACTTGTAGGCATTGTGTGAACAAGATAACGTTGAAAAATCGGCCCCAGCTTATTCCGCCTTAGAGAAAACCGCGTTGACATTTTTTCCAAATGCTTTGCAATATCTCCTTAACGAAAAGAGCTAGAAGGCTGAAAATGCAGATTTAGACTTGTAGGCATTGTGTGAACAAGATAACGTTGAAAAATCGGCCCCAGCTTATTCCGCCTTAGAGAAAACCGCGTTGACATTTTTTCCAAATGCCTTGCAATATCTCCTTAACAAAAAGAGCTAGAAGGCTGAAAATGCATATTTAGACTTGTAGGCATTGTGTGAACAAGATAGCGTTGAAAAATCGGCTCTAGCTTATTCCGCCTTAGAGAAAACCGCGTTGACATTTTTTCCAAATGCCTTGCAATATCTCCTTAACGAAAAGAGCTAGAAGGCTGAAAATGTAGATTTAGACTTGTAGGCATTGTGTGAACAAGATAGCGTTGAAAAATCGGCTCTAGCTTATTCCGCCTTAGAGAAAACCGCGTTGACATTTTTTCCAAATGCCTTGCAATATCTCCTTAACGAAAAGAGCTGGAAGGCTGAAAATGCAGATTTAGACTTGTAGGCATTTTGTGAACAAGATAACGTTGAAAAATCGGCCCCAGCTTATTCCGCCTTAGAGAAAACCGCGTTGACATTTTTTCCAAATGCCTTGCAATATCTCCTTAACGAAAAGAGCTGGAAAGCTGAAAATGCAGATTTAGACTTGTAGGCATTGTGTGAACAAGATAGCGTTGAAAAATCGGCCCCAGCTCATTCCGCCTTAGAGAAAACCGCGTTGACATTTTTTCCAAATGCTTTGCAATATCTCCTTAAAGAAAAGAGCTAGAAGGCTGAAAATGCAGATTTAGACTTGTAGGCATTGTGTGAACAAGATAACGTTGAAAAATCGGCCCCAGCTTATTCCGCCTTAGAGAAAACCGCGTTGACATTTTTTCCAAATGCTTTGCAATATCTCCTTAACGAAAAGAGCTGGAAGGCTGAAAATGCAGATTTAGACTTGTAGGCATTGTGTGAACAAGATAGCGTTGAAAAATCGGCCCCAGCTCATTCCGCCTTAGAGAAAACCGCGTTGACATTTTTTCCAAATGCTTTGCAATATCTCCTTAACGAAAAGAGCTAGAAGGCTGAAAATGCAGATTTAGACTTGTAGGCATTGTGTGAACAAGATAACGTTGAAAAATCGGCCCCAGCTCATTCCGCCTTAGAGAAAACCGCGTTGACATTTTTTCCAAATGCTTTGCAATATCTCCTTAACGAAAAGAGCTAGAAGGCTGAAAATGCAGATTTAGACTTGTAGGCATTGTGTGAACAAGATAACGTTGAAAAATCGGCCCCAGCTTATTCCGCCTTAGAGAAAACCGCGTTGACATTTTTTCCAAATGCTTTGCAATATCTCCTTAACGAAAAGAGCTGGAAGGCTAAAAATGCAGATTTAGACTTGTAGGCATTGTGTGAACAAGATAACGTTGAAAAATCGGCCCCAGCTTATTCCGCCTTAGAGAAAACCGCGTTGACATTTTTTCCAAATGCTTTGCAATATCTCCTTAACGAAAAGAGCTAGAAGGCTGAAAATGCAGATTTAGACTTGTAGGCATTGTGTGAACAAGATAGCGTTGAAAAATCGGCCCCAGCTCATTCCGCCTTAGAGAAAACCGCGTTGACATTTTTTCCAAATGCTTTGCAATATCTCCTTAACGAAAAGAGCTAGAAGGCTGAAAATGCAGATTTAGACTTGTAGGCATTGTGTGAACAAGATAACGTTGAAAAATCGGCCCCAGCTTATTCCGCCTTAGAGAAAACCGCGTTGACATTTTTTCCAAATGCTTTGCAATATCTCCTTAACGAAAAGAGCTGGAAGGCTGAAAATGCAGATTTAGACTTGTAGGCATTGTGTGAACAAGATAACGTTGAAAAATCGGCCCCAGCTTATTCCGCCTTAGAGAAAACCGCGTTGACATTTTTTCCAAATGCTTTGCAATATCTCCTTAACGAAAAGAGCTGGAAGGCTAAAAATGCAGATTTAGACTTGTAGGCATTGTGTGAACAAGATAACGTTGAAAAATCGGCCCCAGCTTATTCCGCCTTAGAGAAAACCGCGTTGACATTTTTTCCAAATGCTTTGCAATATCTCCTTAACGAAAAGAGCTAGAAGGCTGAAAATGCAGATTTAGACTTGTAGGCATTGTGTGAACAAGATAACGTTGAAAAATCGGCCCCAGCTTATTCCGCCTTAGAGAAAACCGCGTTGACATTTTTTCCAAATGCCTTGCAATATCTCCTTAACAAAAAGAGCTAGAAGGCTGAAAATGCATATTTAGACTTGTAGGCATTGTGTGAACAAGATAGCGTTGAAAAATCGGCTCTAGCTTATTCCGCCTTAGAGAAAACCGCGTTGACATTTTTTCCAAATGCCTTGCAATATCTCCTTAACGAAAAGAGCTAGAAGGCTGAAAATGTAGATTTAGACTTGTAGGCATTGTGTGAACAAGATAGCGTTGAAAAATCGGCTCTAGCTTATTCCGCCTTAGAGAAAACCGCGTTGACATTTTTTCCAAATGCCTTGCAATATCTCCTTAACGAAAAGAGCTGGAAGGCTGAAAATGCAGATTTAGACTTGTAGGCATTTTGTGAACAAGATAACGTTGAAAAATCGGCCCCAGCTTATTCCGCCTTAGAGAAAACCGCGTTGACATTTTTTCCAAATGCCTTGCAATATCTCCTTAACGAAAAGAGCTGGAAAGCTGAAAATGCAGATTTAGACTTGTAGGCATTGTGTGAACAAGATAGCGTTGAAAAATCGGCCCCAGCTCATTCCGCCTTAGAGAAAACCGCGTTGACATTTTTTCCAAATGCTTTGCAATATCTCCTTAAAGAAAAGAGCTAGAAGGCTGAAAATGCAGATTTAGACTTGTAGGCATTGTGTGAACAAGATAACGTTGAAAAATCGGCCCCAGCTTATTCCGCCTTAGAGAAAACCGCGTTGACATTTTTTCCAAATGCTTTGCAATATCTCCTTAACGAAAAGAGCTACAAGGCTGAAAATGCAGATTTAGACTTGTAGGCATTGTGTGAACAAGATAACGTTGAAAAATCGGCCCCAGCTTATTCCGCCTTAGAGAAAACCGCGTTGACATTTTTTCCAAATGCTTTGCAATATCTCCTTAACGAAAAGAGCTGGAAGGCTGAAAATGCAGATTTAGACTTGTAGGCATTGTGTGAACAAGATAGCGTTGAAAAATCGGCCCCAGCTTATTCCGCCTTAGAGAAAACCGCGTTGACATTTTTTCCAAATGCCTTGCAATATCTCCTTAACGAAAAGAGCTAGAAGGCTGAAAATGCAGATTTAGACTTGTAGGCATTTTGTGAACAAGATAACGTTGAAAAATCGGCCCCAGCTTATTCCGCCTTAGAGAAAACCGCGTTGACATTTTTTCCAAATGCTTTGCAATATCTCCTTAACGAAAAGAGCTGGAAGGCTGAAAATGCAGATTTAGACTTGTAGGCATTGTGTGAACAAGATAGCGTTGAAAAATCGGCCCCAGCTCATTCCGCCTTAGAGAAAACCGCGTTGACATTTTTTCCAAATGCTTTGCAATATCTCCTTAACGAAAAGAGCTAGAAGGCTGAAAATGCAGATTTAGACTTGTAGGCATTGTGTGAACAAGATAACGTTGAAAAATCGGCCCCAGCTCATTCCGCCTTAGAGAAAACCGCGTTGACATTTTTTCCAAATGCTTTGCAATATCTCCTTAACGAAAAGAGCTAGAAGGCTGAAAATGCAGATTTAGACTTGTAGGCATTGTGTGAACAAGATAACGTTGAAAAATCGGCCCCAGCTTATTCCGCCTTAGAGAAAACCGCGTTGACATTTTTTCCAAATGCTTTGCAATATCTCCTTAACGAAAAGAGCTGGAAGGCTGAAAATGCAGATTTAGACTTGTAGGCATTGTGTGAACAAGATAGCGTTGAAAAATCGGCCCCAGCTTATTCCGCCTTAGAGAAAACCGCGTTGACATTTTTTCCAAATGCCTTGCAATATCTCCTTAACGAAAAGAGCTAGAAGGCTGAAAATGCAGATTTAGACTTGTAGGCATTTTGTGAACAAGATAACGTTGAAAAATCGGCCCAGCTTATTCCGCCTTAGAGAAAACCGCGTTGACATTTTTTCCAAATGCTTTGCAATATCTCCTTAACGAAAAGAGCTGGAAGGCTGAAAATGCAGATTTAGACTTGTAGGCATTGTGTGAACAAGATAGCGTTGAAAAATCGGCCCCAGCTCATTCCGCCTTAGAGAAAACCGCGTTGACATTTTTTCCAAATGCTTTGCAATATCTCCTTAACGAAAAGAGCTAGAAGGCTGAAAATGCAGATTTAGACTTGTAGGCATTGTGTGAACAAGATAACGTTAAAAAATCGGCCCCAGCTCATTCCGCCTTAGAGAAAACCGCGTTGACATTTTTTCCAAATGCTTTGCAATATCTCCTTAACGAAAAGAGCTAGAAGGCTGAAAATGCAGATTTAGACTTGTAGGCATTGTGTGAACAAGATAACGTTGAAAAATCGGCCCCAGCTTATTCCGCCTTAGAGAAAACCGCGTTGACATTTTTTCCAAATGCTTTGCAATATCTCCTTAACGAAAAGAGCTGGAAGGCTAAAAATGCAGATTTAGACTTGTAGGCATTGTGTGAACAAGATAACGTTGAAAAATCGGCCCCAGCTTATTCCGCCTTAGAGAAAACCGCGTTGACATTTTTTCCAAATGCTTTGCAATATCTCCTTAACGAAAAGAGCTAGAAGGCTGAAAATGCAGATTTAGACTTGTAGGCATTGTGTGAACAAGATAACGTTGAAAAATCGGCCCCAGCTTATTCCGCCTTAGAGAAAACCGCGTTGACATTTTTTCCAAATGCCTTGCAATATCTCCTTAACAAAAAGAGCTAGAAGGCTGAAAATGCATATTTAGACTTGTAGGCATTGTGTGAACAAGATAGCGTTGAAAAATCGGCTCTAGCTTATTCCGCCTTAGAGAAAACCGCGTTGACATTTTTTCCAAATGCCTTGCAATATCTCCTTAACGAAAAGAGCTAGAAGGCTGAAAATGTAGATTTAGACTTGTAGGCATTGTGTGAACAAGATAGCGTTGAAAAATCGGCTCTAGCTTATTCCGCCTTAGAGAAAACCGCGTTGACATTTTTTCCAAATGCCTTGCAATATCTCCTTAACGAAAAGAGCTGGAAGGCTGAAAATGCAGATTTAGACTTGTAGGCATTTTGTGAACAAGATAACGTTGAAAAATCGGCCCCAGCTTATTCCGCCTTAGAGAAAACCGCGTTGACATTTTTTCCAAATGCCTTGCAATATCTCCTTAACGAAAAGAGCTGGAAAGCTGAAAATGCAGATTTAGACTTGTAGGCATTGTGTGAACAAGATAGCGTTGAAAAATCGGCCCCAGCTCATTCCGCCTTAGAGAAAACCGCGTTGACATTTTTTCCAAATGCTTTGCAATATCTCCTTAAAGAAAAGAGCTAGAAGGCTGAAAATGCAGATTTAGACTTGTAGGCATTGTGTGAACAAGATAACGTTGAAAAATCGGCCCCAGCTTATTCCGCCTTAGAGAAAACCGCGTTGACATTTTTTCCAAATGCTTTGCAATATCTCCTTAACGAAAAGAGCTACAAGGCTGAAAATGCAGATTTAGACTTGTAGGCATTGTGTGAACAAGATAACGTTGAAAAATCGGCCCCAGCTTATTCCGCCTTAGAGAAAACCGCGTTGACATTTTTTCCAAATGCTTTGCAATATCTCCTTAACGAAAAGAGCTGGAAGGCTGAAAATGCAGATTTAGACTTGTAGGCATTGTGTGAACAAGATAGCGTTGAAAAATCGGCCCCAGCTTATTCCGCCTTAGAGAAAACCGCGTTGACATTTTTTCCAAATGCCTTGCAATATCTCCTTAACGAAAAGAGCTAGAAGGCTGAAAATGCAGATTTAGACTTGTAGGCATTTTGTGAACAAGATAACGTTGAAAAATCGGCCCCAGCTTATTCCGCCTTAGAGAAAACCGCGTTGACATTTTTTCCAAATGCTTTGCAATATCTCCTTAACGAAAAGAGCTGGAAGGCTGAAAATGCAGATTTAGACTTGTAGGCATTGTGTGAACAAGATAGCGTTGAAAAATCGGCCCCAGCTCATTCCGCCTTAGAGAAAACCGCGTTGACATTTTTTCCAAATGCTTTGCAATATCTCCTTAACGAAAAGAGCTAGAAGGCTGAAAATGCAGATTTAGACTTGTAGGCATTGTGTGAACAAGATAACGTTGAAAAATCGGCCCCAGCTCATTCCGCCTTAGAGAAAACCGCGTTGACATTTTTTCCAAATGCTTTGCAATATCTCCTTAACGAAAAGAGCTAGAAGGCTGAAAATGCAGATTTAGACTTGTAGGCATTGTGTGAACAAGATAACGTTGAAAAATCGGCCCCAGCTTATTCCGCCTTAGAGAAAACCGCGTTGACATTTTTTCCAAATGCTTTGCAATATCTCCTTAACGAAAAGAGCTGGAAGGCTGAAAATGCAGATTTAGACTTGTAGGCATTGTGTGAACAAGATAGCGTTGAAAAATCGGCCCCAGCTTATTCCGCCTTAGAGAAAACCGCGTTGACATTTTTTCCAAATGCCTTGCAATATCTCCTTAACGAAAAGAGCTAGAAGGCTGAAAATGCAGATTTAGACTTGTAGGCATTTTGTGAACAAGATAACGTTGAAAAATCGGCCCAGCTTATTCCGCCTTAGAGAAAACCGCGTTGACATTTTTTCCAAATGCTTTGCAATATCTCCTTAACGAAAAGAGCTGGAAGGCTGAAAATGCAGATTTAGACTTGTAGGCATTGTGTGAACAAGATAGCGTTGAAAAATCGGCCCCAGCTCATTCCGCCTTAGAGAAAACCGCGTTGACATTTTTTCCAAATGCTTTGCAATATCTCCTTAACGAAAAGAGCTAGAAGGCTGAAAATGCAGATTTAGACTTGTAGGCATTGTGTGAACAAGATAACGTTAAAAAATCGGCCCCAGCTCATTCCGCCTTAGAGAAAACCGCGTTGACATTTTTTCCAAATGCTTTGCAATATCTCCTTAACGAAAAGAGCTAGAAGGCTGAAAATGCAGATTTAGACTTGTAGGCATTGTGTGAACAAGATAACGTTGAAAAATCGGCCCCAGCTTATTCCGCCTTAGAGAAAACCGCGTTGACATTTTTTCCAAATGCTTTGCAATATCTCCTTAACGAAAAGAGCTGGAAGGCTAAAAATGCAGATTTAGACTTGTAGGCATTGTGTGAACAAGATAACGTTGAAAAATCGGCCCCAGCTTATTCCGCCTTAGAGAAAACCGCGTTGACATTTTTTCCAAATGCTTTGCAATATCTCCTTAACGAAAAGAGCTAGAAGGCTGAAAATGCAGATTTAGACTTGTAGGCATTGTGTGAACAAGATAGCGATGAAAAATCGGCCCCAGCTCATTCCGCCTTAGAGAAAACCGCGTTGACATTTTTTCCAAATGCTTTGCAATATCTCCTTAACGAAAAGAGCTAGAAGGCTGAAAATGCAGATTTAGACTTGTAGGCATTGTGTGAACAAGATAACGTTGAAAAATCGGCCCCAGCTTATTCCGCCTTAGAGAAAACCGCGTTGACATTTTTTCCAAATGCTTTGCAATATCTCCTTAACGAAAAGAGCTGGAAGGCTGAAAATGCAGATTTAGACTTGTAGGCATTGTGTGAACAAGATAACGTTGAAAAATCGGCCCCAGCTTATTCCGCCTTAGAGAAAACCGCGTTGACATTTTTTCCAAATGCTTTGCAATATCTCCTTAACGAAAAGAGCTGGAAGGCTAAAAATGCAGATTTAGACTTGTAGGCATTGTGTGAACAAGATAACGTTGAAAAATCGGCCCCAGCTTATTCCGCCTTAGAGAAAACCGCGTTGACATTTTTTCCAAATGCTTTGCAATATCTCCTTAACGAAAAGAGCTAGAAGGCTGAAAATGCAGATTTAGACTTGTAGGCATTGTGTGAACAAGATAACGTTGAAAAATCGGCCCCAGCTTTTTCCGCCTTAGAGAAAACCGCGTTGACATTTTTTCCAAATGCTTTGCAATATCTCCTTAACGAAAAGAGCTGGAAGGCTGAAAATGCAGATTTAGACTTGTAGGCATTGTGTGAACAAGATAGCGTTGAAAAATCGGCCCCAGCTCATTCCGCCTTAGAGAAAACCGCGTTGACATTTTTTCCAAATGCTTTGCAATATCTCCTTAACGAAAAGAGCTAGAAGGCTGAAAATGCAGATTTAGACTTGTAGGCATTGTGTGAACAAGATAACGTTGAAAAATCGGCCCCAGCTCATTCCGCCTTAGAGAAAACCGCGTTGACATTTTTTCCAAATGCTTTGCAATATCTCCTTAACGAAAAGAGCTAGAAGGCTGAAAATGCAGATTTAGACTTGTAGGCATTGTGTGAACAAGATAACGTTGAAAAATCGGCCCCAGCTTATTCCGCCTTAGAGAAAACCGCGTTGACATTTTTTCCAAATGCTTTGCAATATCTCCTTAACGAAAAGAGCTGGAAGGCTAAAAATGCAGATTTAGACTTGTAGGCATTGTGTGAACAAGATAACGTTGAAAAATCGGCCCCAGCTTATTCCGCCTTAGAGAAAACCGCGTTGACATTTTTTCCAAATGCTTTGCAATATCTCCTTAACGAAAAGAGCTAGAAGGCTGAAAATGCAGATTTAGACTTGTAGGCATTGTGTGAACAAGATAGCGTTGAAAAATCGGCCCCAGCTCATTCCGCCTTAGAGAAAACCGCGTTGACATTTTTTCCAAATGCTTTGCAATATCTCCTTAACGAAAAGAGCTAGAAGGCTGAAAATGCAGATTTAGACTTGTAGGCATTGTGTGAACAAGATAACGTTGAAAAATCGGCCCCAGCTTATTCCGCCTTAGAGAAAACCGCGTTGACATTTTTTCCAAATGCTTTGCAATATCTCCTTAACGAAAAGAGCTGGAAGGCTGAAAATGCAGATTTAGACTTGTAGGCATTGTGTGAACAAGATAACGTTGAAAAATCGGCCCCAGCTTATTCCGCCTTAGAGAAAACCGCGTTGACATTTTTTCCAAATGCTTTGCAATATCTCCTTAACGAAAAGAGCTGGAAGGCTAAAAATGCAGATTTAGACTTGTAGGCATTGTGTGAACAAGATAACGTTGACAAATCGGCCCCAGCTTATTCCGCCTTAGAGAAAACCGCGTTGACATTTTTTCCAAATGCTTTGCAATATCTCCTTAACGAAAAGAGCTAGAAGGCTGAAAATGCAGATTTAGACTTGTAGGCATTGTGTGAACAAGATAACGTTGAAAAATCGGCCCCAGCTTATTCCGCCTTAGAGAAAACCGCGTTGACATTTTTTCCAAATGCCTTGCAATATCTCCTTAACAAAAAGAGCTAGAAGGCTGAAAATGCATATTTAGACTTGTAGGCATTGTGTGAACAAGATAGCGTTGAAAAATCGGCTCTAGCTTATTCCGCCTTAGAGAAAACCGCGTTGACATTTTTTCCAAATGCCTTGCAATATCTCCTTAACGAAAAGAGCTAGAAGGCTGAAAATGTAGATTTAGACTTGTAGGCATTGTGTGAACAAGATAGCGTTGAAAAATCGGCTCTAGCTTATTCCGCCTTAGAGAAAACCGCGTTGACATTTTTTCCAAATGCCTTGCAATATCTCCTTAACGAAAAGAGCTAGAAGGCTGAAAATGCATATTTAGACTTGTAGGCATTGTGTGAACAAGATAGCGTTGAAAAATCGGCTCTAGCTTATTCCGCCTTAGAGAAAACCGCGTTGACATTTTTTCCAAATGCCTTGCAATATCTCCTTAACGAAACGAGCTAGAAGGCTGAAAATGCATATTTAGACTTGTAGGCATTGTCTGAACAAGATAGCGTTGAAAAATCTGCTCCAGCTTATTCCGCCTTAGAGAAAACCGCGTTGACATTTTTTCCAAATGCCTTGCAATATCTCCTTAACGAAAAGAGCTAGAAGGCTGAAAATGTAGATTTAGACTTGTAGGCATTGTGTGAACAAGATATCGTTGAAAAATCGGCTCTAGCTTATTCCGCCTTAGAGAAAACCGCGTTGACATTTTTTCCAAATGCTTTGCAATATCTCCTTAACGAAAAGAGCTAGAAGGCTGAAAATGCAGATTTAGACTTGTAGGCATTGTGTGAACAAGATAGCGTTGAAAAATCGGCCCCAGCTTATTCCGCCTTAGAGAAAACCGCGTTGACATTTTTTCCAAATGCCTTGCAATATCTCCTTAACGAAAAGAGCTAGAAGGCTGAAAATGCAGATTTAGACTTGTAGGCATTGTGTGAACAAGATAACGTTGAAAAATCGGCCCCAGCTCATTCCGCCTTAGAGAAAACCGCGTTGACATTTTTTCCAAATGCTTTGCAATATCTCCTTAACGAAAAGAGCTGGAAGGCTGAAAATGCAGATTTAGACTTGTAGGCATTGTGTGAACAAGATAACGTTGAAAAATCGGCCCCAGCTTATTCCGCCTTAGAGAAAACCGCGTTGACATTTTTTCCAAATGCTTTGCAATATCTCCTTAACGAAAAGAGCTGGAAGGCTAAAAATGCAGATTTAGACTTGTAGGCATTGTGTGAACAAGATAACGTTGAAAAATCGGCCCCAGCTTATTCCGCCTTAGAGAAAACCGCGTTGACATTTTTTCCAAATGCTTTGCAATATCTCCTTAACGAAAAGAGCTAGAAGGCTGAAAATGCAGATTTAGACTTGTAGGCATTGTGTGAACAAGATAACGTTGAAAAATCGGCCCCAGCTTATTCCGCCTTAGAGAAAACCGCGTTGACATTTTTTCCAAATGCCTTGCAATATCTCCTTAACAAAAAGAGCTAGAAGGCTGAAAATGCATATTTAGACTTGTAGGCATTGTGTGAACAAGATAGCGTTGAAAAATCGGCTCTAGCTTATTCCGCCTTAGAGAAAACCGCGTTGACATTTTTTCCAAATGCCTTGCAATATCTCCTTAACGAAAAGAGCTAGAAGGCTGAAAATGTAGATTTAGACTTGTAGGCATTGTGTGAACAAGATAGCGTTGAAAAATCGGCTCTAGCTTATTCCGCCTTAGAGAAAACCGCGTTGACATTTTTTTCCAAATGCCTTGCAATATCTCCTTAACGAAAAGAGCTAGAAGGCTGAAAATGCATATTTAGACTTGTAGGCATTGTGTGAACAAGATAGCGTTGAAAAATCGGCTCTAGCTTATTCCGCCTTAGAGAAAACCGCGTTGACATTTTTTCCAAATGCCTTGCAATATCTCCTTAACGAAAAGAGCTAGAAGGCTGAAAATGCATATTTAGACTTGTAGGCATTGTGTGAACAAGATAGCGTTGAAAAATCGGCTCTAGCTTATTCCGCCTTAGAGAAAACCGCGTTGACATTTTTTCCAAATGCCTTGCAATATCTCCTTAACGAAACGAGCTAGAAGGCTGAAAATGCATATTTAGACTTGTAGGCATTGTCTGAACAAGATAGCGTTGAAAAATCTGCTCCAGCTTATTCCGCCTTAGAGAAAACCGCGTTGACATTTTTTCCAAATGCCTTGCAATATCTCCTTAACGAAAAGAGCTAGAAGGCTGAAAATGTAGATTTAGACTTGTAGGCATTGTGTGAACAAGATATCGTTGAAAAATCGGCTCTAGCTTATTCCGCCTTAGAGAAAACCGCGTTGACATTTTTTCCAAATGCTTTGCAATATCTCCTTAACGAAAAGAGCTAGAAGGCTGAAAATGCAGATTTAGACTTGTAGGCATTGTGTGAACAAGATAGCGTTGAAAAATCGGCCCCAGCTTATTCCGCCTTAGAGAAAACCGCGTTGACATTTTTTCCAAATGCCTTGCAATATCTCCTTAACGAAAAGAGCTAGAAGGCTGAAAATGCAGATTTAGACTTGTAGGCATTGTGTGAACAAGATAACGTTGAAAAATCGGCCCCAGCTCATTCCGCCTTAGAGAAAACCGCGTTGACATTTTTTCCAAATGCTTTGCAATATCTCCTTAACGAAAAGAGCTGGAAGGCTGAAAATGCAGATTTAGACTTGTAGGCATTGTGTGAACAAGATAACGTTGAAAAATCGGCCCCAGCTTATTCCGCCTTAGAGAAAACCGCGTTGACATTTTTTCCAAATGCCTTGCAATATCTCCTTAACGAAAAGAGCTGGAAGGCTGAAAATGCAGATTTAGACTTGTAGGCATTTTGTGAACAAGATAACGTTGAAAAATCGGCCCCAGCTTATTCCGCCTTAGAGAAAACCGCGTTGACATTTTTTCCAAATGCCTTGCAATATCTCCTTAACGAAAAGAGCTGGAAAGCTGAAAATGCAGATTTAGACTTGTAGGCATTGTGTGAACAAGATAGCGTTGAAAAATCGGCCCCAGCTCATTCCGCCTTAGAGAAAACCGCGTTGACATTTTTTCCAAATGCTTTGCAATATCTCCTTAACGAAAAGAGCTAGAAGGCTGAAAATGCAGATTTAGACTTGTAGGCATTGTGTGAACAAGATAACGTTGAAAAATCGGCCCCAGCTTATTCCGCCTTAGAGAAAACCGCGTTGACATTTTTTCCAAATGCTTTGCAATATCTCCTTAACGAAAAGAGCTACAAGGCTGAAAATGCAGATTTAGACTTGTAGGCATTGTGTGAACAAGATAACGTTGAAAAATCGGCCCCAGCTTATTCCGCCTTAGAGAAAACCGCGTTGACATTTTTTCCAAATGCTTTGCAATATCTCCTTAACGAAAAGAGCTGGAAGGCTGAAAATGCAGATTTAGACTTGTAGGCATTGTGTGAACAAGATAGCGTTGAAAAATCGGCCCCAGCTTATTCCGCCTTAGAGAAAACCGCGTTGACATTTTTTCCAAATGCCTTGCAATATCTCCTTAACGAAAAGAGCTAGAAGGCTGAAAATGCAGATTTAGACTTGTAGGCATTTTGTGAACAAGATAACGTTGAAAAATCGGCCCCAGCTTATTCCGCCTTAGAGAAAACCGCGTTGACATTTTTTCCAAATGCTTTGCAATATCTCCTTAACGAAAAGAGCTGGAAGGCTGAAAATGCAGATTTAGACTTGTAGGCATTGTGTGAACAAGATAGCGTTGAAAAATCGGCCCCAGCTCATTCCGCCTTAGAGAAAACCGCGTTGACATTTTTTCCAAATGCTTTGCAATATCTCCTTAACGAAAAGAGCTAGAAGGCTGAAAATGCAGATTTAGACTTGTAGGCATTGTGTGAACAAGATAACGTTGAAAAATCGGCCCCAGCTCATTCCGCCTTAGAGAAAACCGCGTTGACATTTTTTCCAAATGCTTTGCAATATCTCCTTAACGAAAAGAGCTAGAAGGCTGAAAATGCAGATTTAGACTTGTAGGCATTGTGTGAACAAGATAACGTTGAAAAATCGGCCCCAGCTTATTCCGCCTTAGAGAAAACCGCGTTGACATTTTTTCCAAATGCTTTGCAATATCTCCTTAACGAAAAGAGCTGGAAGGCTGAAAATGCAGATTTAGACTTGTAGGCATTGTGTGAACAAGATAGCGTTGAAAAATCGGCCCCAGCTTATTCCGCCTTAGAGAAAACCGCGTTGACATTTTTTCCAAATGCCTTGCAATATCTCCTTAACGAAAAGAGCTAGAAGGCTGAAAATGCAGATTTAGACTTGTAGGCATTTTGTGAACAAGATAACGTTGAAAAATCGGCCCAGCTTATTCCGCCTTAGAGAAAACCGCGTTGACATTTTTTCCAAATGCTTTGCAATATCTCCTTAACGAAAAGAGCTGGAAGGCTGAAAATGCAGATTTAGACTTGTAGGCATTGTGTGAACAAGATAGCGTTGAAAAATCGGCCCCAGCTCATTCCGCCTTAGAGAAAACCGCGTTGACATTTTTTCCAAATGCTTTGCAATATCTCCTTAACGAAAAGAGCTAGAAGGCTGAAAATGCAGATTTAGACTTGTAGGCATTGTGTGAACAAGATAACGTTAAAAAATCGGCCCCAGCTCATTCCGCCTTAGAGAAAACCGCGTTGACATTTTTTCCAAATGCTTTGCAATATCTCCTTAACGAAAAGAGCTAGAAGGCTGAAAATGCAGATTTAGACTTGTAGGCATTGTGTAAACAAGATAACGTTGAAAAATCGGCCCCAGCTTATTCCGCCTTAGAGAAAACCGCGTTGACATTTTTTCCAAATGCTTTGCAATATCTCCTTAACGAAAAGAGCTAGAAGGCTGAAAATGCATATTTAGACTTGTAGGCATTGTGTGAACAAGATAGCGTTGAAAAATCGGCTCTAGCTTATTCCGCCTTAGAGAAAACCGCGTTGACATTTTTTCCAAATGCCTTGCAATATCTCCTTAACGAAAAGAGCTAGAAGGCTGAAAATGCATATTTAGACTTGTAGGCATTGTGTGAACAAGATAGCGTTGAAAAATCGGCTCTAGCTTATTCCGCCTTAGAGAAAACCGCGTTGACATTTTTTCCAAATGCCTTGCAATATCTCCTTAACGAAACGAGCTAGAAGGCTGAAAATGCATATTTAGACTTGTAGGCATTGTCTGAACAAGATAGCGTTGAAAAATCTGCTCCAGCTTATTCCGCCTTAGAGAAAACCGCGTTGACATTTTTTCCAAATGCCTTGCAATATCTCCTTAACGAAAAGAGCTAGAAGGCTGAAAATGTAGATTTAGACTTGTAGGCATTGTGTGAACAAGATATCGTTGAAAAATCGGCTCTAGCTTATTCCGCCTTAGAGAAAACCGCGTTGACATTTTTTCCAAATGCTTTGCAATATCTCCTTAACGAAAAGAGCTAGAAGGCTGAAAATGCAGATTTAGACTTGTAGGCATTGTGTGAACAAGATAGCGTTGAAAAATCGGCCCCAGCTTATTCCGCCTTAGAGAAAACCGCGTTGACATTTTTTCCAAATGCCTTGCAATATCTCCTTAACGAAAAGAGCTAGAAGGCTGAAAATGCAGATTTAGACTTGTAGGCATTGTGTGAACAAGATAACGTTGAAAAATCGGCCCCAGCTCATTCCGCCTTAGAGAAAACCGCGTTGACATTTTTTCCAAATGCTTTGCAATATCTCCTTAACGAAAAGAGCTGGAAGGCTGAAAATGCAGATTTAGACTTGTAGGCATTGTGTGAACAAGATAACGTTGAAAAATCGGCCCCAGCTTATTCCGCCTTAGAGAAAACCGCGTTGACATTTTTTCCAAATGCCTTGCAATATCTCCTTAACGAAAAGAGCTGGAAGGCTGAAAATGCAGATTTAGACTTGTAGGCATTTTGTGAACAAGATAACGTTGAAAAATCGGCCCCAGCTTATTCCGCCTTAGAGAAAACCGCGTTGACATTTTTTCCAAATGCCTTGCAATATCTCCTTAACGAAAAGAGCTGGAAAGCTGAAAATGCAGATTTAGACTTGTAGGCATTGTGTGAACAAGATAGCGTTGAAAAATCGGCCCCAGCTCATTCCGCCTTAGAGAAAACCGCGTTGACATTTTTTCCAAATGCTTTGCAATATCTCCTTAACGAAAAGAGCTAGAAGGCTGAAAATGCAGATTTAGACTTGTAGGCATTGTGTGAACAAGATAACGTTGAAAAATCGGCCCCAGCTTATTCCGCCTTAGAGAAAACCGCGTTGACATTTTTTCCAAATGCTTTGCAATATCTCCTTAACGAAAAGAGCTACAAGGCTGAAAATGCAGATTTAGACTTGTAGGCATTGTGTGAACAAGATAACGTTGAAAAATCGGCCCCAGCTTATTCCGCCTTAGAGAAAACCGCGTTGACATTTTTTCCAAATGCTTTGCAATATCTCCTTAACGAAAAGAGCTGGAAGGCTGAAAATGCAGATTTAGACTTGTAGGCATTGTGTGAACAAGATAGCGTTGAAAAATCGGCCCCAGCTTATTCCGCCTTAGAGAAAACCGCGTTGACATTTTTTCCAAATGCCTTGCAATATCTCCTTAACGAAAAGAGCTAGAAGGCTGAAAATGCAGATTTAGACTTGTAGGCATTTTGTGAACAAGATAACGTTGAAAAATCGGCCCCAGCTTATTCCGCCTTAGAGAAAACCGCGTTGACATTTTTTCCAAATGCTTTGCAATATCTCCTTAACGAAAAGAGCTGGAAGGCTGAAAATGCAGATTTAGACTTGTAGGCATTGTGTGAACAAGATAGCGTTGAAAAATCGGCCCCAGCTCATTCCGCCTTAGAGAAAACCGCGTTGACATTTTTTCCAAATGCTTTGCAATATCTCCTTAACGAAAAGAGCTAGAAGGCTGAAAATGCAGATTTAGACTTGTAGGCATTGTGTGAACAAGATAACGTTGAAAAATCGGCCCCAGCTCATTCCGCCTTAGAGAAAACCGCGTTGACATTTTTTCCAAATGCTTTGCAATATCTCCTTAACGAAAAGAGCTAGAAGGCTGAAAATGCAGATTTAGACTTGTAGGCATTGTGTGAACAAGATAACGTTGAAAAATCGGCCCCAGCTTATTCCGCCTTAGAGAAAACCGCGTTGACATTTTTTCCAAATGCTTTGCAATATCTCCTTAACGAAAAGAGCTGGAAGGCTGAAAATGCAGATTTAGACTTGTAGGCATTGTGTGAACAAGATAGCGTTGAAAAATCGGCCCCAGCTTATTCCGCCTTAGAGAAAACCGCGTTGACATTTTTTCCAAATGCCTTGCAATATCTCCTTAACGAAAAGAGCTAGAAGGCTGAAAATGCAGATTTAGACTTGTAGGCATTTTGTGAACAAGATAACGTTGAAAAATCGGCCCAGCTTATTCCGCCTTAGAGAAAACCGCGTTGACATTTTTTCCAAATGCTTTGCAATATCTCCTTAACGAAAAGAGCTGGAAGGCTGAAAATGCAGATTTAGACTTGTAGGCATTGTGTGAACAAGATAGCGTTGAAAAATCGGCCCCAGCTCATTCCGCCTTAGAGAAAACCGCGTTGACATTTTTTCCAAATGCTTTGCAATATCTCCTTAACGAAAAGAGCTAGAAGGCTGAAAATGCAGATTTAGACTTGTAGGCATTGTGTGAACAAGATAACGTTAAAAAATCGGCCCCAGCTCATTCCGCCTTAGAGAAAACCGCGTTGACATTTTTTCCAAATGCTTTGCAATATCTCCTTAACGAAAAGAGCTAGAAGGCTGAAAATGCAGATTTAGACTTGTAGGCATTGTGTAAACAAGATAACGTTGAAAAATCGGCCCCAGCTTATTCCGCCTTAGAGAAAACCGCGTTGACATTTTTTCCAAATGCTTTGCAATATCTCCTTAACGAAAAGAGCTAGAAGGCTGAAAATGCAGATTTAGACTTGTAGGCATTGTGTGAACAAGATAGCGTTGAAAAATCGGCCCCAGCTCATTCCGCCTTAGAGAAAACCGCGTTGACATTTTTTCCAAATGCTTTGCAATATCTCCTTAACGAAAAGAGCTAGAAGGCTGAAAATGCAGATTTAGACTTGTAGGCATTGTGTGAACAAGATAACGTTGAAAAATCGGCCCCAGCTTATTCCGCCTTAGAGAAAACCGCGTTGACATTTTTTCCAAATGCTTTGCAATATCTCCTTAACGAAAAGAGCTGGAAGGCTAAAAATGCAGATTTAGACTTGTAGGCATTGTGTGAACAAGATAACGTTGAAAAATCGGCCCCAGCTTATTCCGCCTTAGAGAAAACCGCGTTGACATTTTTTCCAAATGCTTTGCAATATCTCCTTAACGAAAAGAGCTAGAAGGCTGAAAATGCAGATTTAGACTTGTAGGCATTGTGTGAACAAGATAACGTTGAAAAATCGGCCCCAGCTTTTTCCGCCTTAGAGAAAACCGCGTTGACATTTTTTCCAAATGCTTTGCAATATCTCCTTAACGAAAAGAGCTGGAAGGCTGAAAATGCAGATTTAGACTTGTAGGCATTGTGTGAACAAGATAGCGTTGAAAAATCGGCCCCAGCTCATTCCGCCTTAGAGAAAACCGCGTTGACATTTTTTCCAAATGCTTTGCAATATCTCCTTAACGAAAAGAGCTAGAAGGCTGAAAATGCAGATTTAGACTTGTAGGCATTGTGTGAACAAGATAACGTTGAAAAATCGGCCCCAGCTCATTCCGCCTTAGAGAAAACCGCGTTGACATTTTTTCCAAATGCTTTGCAATATCTCCTTAACGAAAAGAGCTAGAAGGCTGAAAATGCAGATTTAGACTTGTAGGCATTGTGTGAACAAGATAACGTTGAAAAATCGGCCCCAGCTTATTCCGCCTTAGAGAAAACCGCGTTGACATTTTTTCCAAATGCTTTGCAATATCTCCTTAACGAAAAGAGCTGGAAGGCTAAAAATGCAGATTTAGACTTGTAGGCATTGTGTGAACAAGATAACGTTGAAAAATCGGCCCCAGCTTATTCCGCCTTAGAGAAAACCGCGTTGACATTTTTTCCAAATGCTTTGCAATATCTCCTTAACGAAAAGAGCTAGAAGGCTGAAAATGCAGATTTAGACTTGTAGGCATTGTGTGAACAAGATAGCGTTGAAAAATCGGCCCCAGCTCATTCCGCCTTAGAGAAAACCGCGTTGACATTTTTTCCAAATGCTTTGCAATATCTCCTTAACGAAAAGAGCTAGAAGGCTGAAAATGCAGATTTAGACTTGTAGGCATTGTGTGAACAAGATAACGTTGAAAAATCGGCCCCAGCTTATTCCGCCTTAGAGAAAACCGCGTTGACATTTTTTCCAAATGCTTTGCAATATCTCCTTAACGAAAAGCGCTAGAAGGCTGAAAATGCAGATTTAGACTTGTAGGCATTGTGTGAACAAGATAACGTTGAAAAATCGGCCCCAGCTTATTCCGCCTTAGAGAAAACCGCGTTGACATTTTTTCCAAATGCTTTGCAATATCTCCTTAACGAAAAGAGCTAGAAGGCTGAAAATGCAGATTTAGACTTGTAGGCATTGTGTGAACAAGATAGCGTTGAAAAATCGGCCCCAGCTTATTCCGCCTTAGAGAAAACCGCGTTGACATTTTTTCCAAATGCCTTGCAATATCTCCTTAACGAAAAGAGCTAGAAGGCTGAAAATGCAGATTTAGACTTGTAGGCATTGTGTGAACAAGATAACGTTGAAAAATCGGCCCCAGCTCATTCCGCCTTAGAGAAAACCGCGTTGACATTTTTTCCAAATGCTTTGCAATATCTCCTTAACGAAAAGAGCTGGAAGGCTGAAAATGCAGATTTAGACTTGTAGGCATTGTGTGAACAAGATAACGTTGAAAAATCGGCCCCAGCTTATTCCGCCTTAGAGAAAACCGCGTTGACATTTTTTCCAAATGCCTTGCAATATCTCCTTAACGAAAAGAGCTGGAAGGCTGAAAATGCAGATTTAGACTTGTAGGCATTTTGTGAACAAGATAACGTTGAAAAATCGGCCCCAGCTTATTCCGCCTTAGAGAAAACCGCGTTGACATTTTTTCCAAATGCCTTGCAATATCTCCTTAACGAAAAGAGCTGGAAAGCTGAAAATGCAGATTTAGACTTGTAGGCATTGTGTGAACAAGATAGCGTTGAAAAATCGGCCCCAGCTCATTCCGCCTTAGAGAAAACCGCGTTGACATTTTTTCCAAATGCTTTGCAATATCTCCTTAACGAAAAGAGCTAGAAGGCTGAAAATGCAGATTTAGACTTGTAGGCATTGTGTGAACAAGATAACGTTGAAAAATCGGCCCCAGCTTATTCCGCCTTAGAGAAAACCGCGTTGACATTTTTTCCAAATGCTTTGCAATATCTCCTTAACGAAAAGAGCTACAAGGCTGAAAATGCAGATTTAGACTTGTAGGCATTGTGTGAACAAGATAACGTTGAAAAATCGGCCCCAGCTTATTCCGCCTTAGAGAAAACCGCGTTGACATTTTTTCCAAATGCTTTGCAATATCTCCTTAACGAAAAGAGCTGGAAGGCTGAAAATGCAGATTTAGACTTGTAGGCATTGTGTGAACAAGATAGCGTTGAAAAATCGGCCCCAGCTTATTCCGCCTTAGAGAAAACCGCGTTGACATTTTTTCCAAATGCCTTGCAATATCTCCTTAACGAAAAGAGCTAGAAGGCTGAAAATGCAGATTTAGACTTGTAGGCATTTTGTGAACAAGATAACGTTGAAAAATCGGCCCCAGCTTATTCCGCCTTAGAGAAAACCGCGTTGACATTTTTTCCAAATGCTTTGCAATATCTCCTTAACGAAAAGAGCTGGAAGGCTGAAAATGCAGATTTAGACTTGTAGGCATTGTGTGAACAAGATAGCGTTGAAAAATCGGCCCCAGCTCATTCCGCCTTAGAGAAAACCGCGTTGACATTTTTTCCAAATGCTTTGCAATATCTCCTTAACGAAAAGAGCTAGAAGGCTGAAAATGCAGATTTAGACTTGTAGGCATTGTGTGAACAAGATAACGTTGAAAAATCGGCCCCAGCTCATTCCGCCTTAGAGAAAACCGCGTTGACATTTTTTCCAAATGCTTTGCAATATCTCCTTAACGAAAAGAGCTAGAAGGCTGAAAATGCAGATTTAGACTTGTAGGCATTGTGTGAACAAGATAACGTTGAAAAATCGGCCCCAGCTTATTCCGCCTTAGAGAAAACCGCGTTGACATTTTTTCCAAATGCTTTGCAATATCTCCTTAACGAAAAGAGCTGGAAGGCTGAAAATGCAGATTTAGACTTGTAGGCATTGTGTGAACAAGATAGCGTTGAAAAATCGGCCCCAGCTTATTCCGCCTTAGAGAAAACCGCGTTGACATTTTTTCCAAATGCCTTGCAATATCTCCTTAACGAAAAGAGCTAGAAGGCTGAAAATGCAGATTTAGACTTGTAGGCATTTTGTGAACAAGATAACGTTGAAAAATCGGCCCAGCTTATTCCGCCTTAGAGAAAACCGCGTTGACATTTTTTCCAAATGCTTTGCAATATCTCCTTAACGAAAAGAGCTGGAAGGCTGAAAATGCAGATTTAGACTTGTAGGCATTTTGTGAACAAGATAACGTTGAAAAATCGGCCCCAGCTTATTCCGCCTTAGAGAAAACCGCGTTGACATTTTTTCCAAATGCCTTGCAATATCTCCTTAACGAAAAGAGCTAGAAGGCTGAAAATGCAGATTTAGACTTGTAGGCATTGTGTGAACAAGATAACGTTGAAAAATCGGCCCCAGCTCATTCCGCCTTAGAGAAAACCGCGTTGACATTTTTTCCAAATGCTTTGCAATATCTCCTTAACGAAAAGAGCTGGAAGGCTGAAAATGCAGATTTAGACTTGTAGGCATTGTGTGAACAAGATAACGTTGAAAAATCGGCCCCAGCTTATTCCGCCTTAGAGAAAACCGCGTTGACATTTTTTCCAAATGCCTTGCAATATCTACTTAACGAAAAGAGCTGGAAGGCTGAAAATGCAGATTTAGACTTGTAGGCATTTTGTGAACAAGATAACGTTGAAAAATCGGCCCCAGCTTATTCCGCCTTAGAGAAAACCGCGTTGACATTTTTCCAAATGCCTTGCAATATCTCCTTAACGAAAAGAGCTGGAAAGCTGAAAATGCAGATTTAGACTTGTAGGCATTGTGTGAACAAGATAGCGTTGAAAAATCGGCCCCAGCTCATTCCGCCTTAGAGAAAACCGCGTTGACATTTTTTCCAAATGCTTTGCAATATCTCCTTAACGAAAAGAGCTAGAAGGCTGAAAATGCAGATTTAGACTTGTAGGCATTTTGTGAACAAGATAACGTTGAAAAATCGGCCCCAGCTTATTCCGCCTTAGAGAAAACCGCGTTGACATTTTTTCCAAATGCTTTGCAATATCTCCTTAACGAAAAGAGCTACAAGGCTGAAAATGCAGATTTAGACTTGTAGGCATTGTGTGAACAAGATAACGTTGAAAAATCGGCCCCAGCTTATTCCGCCTTAGAGAAAACCGCGTTGACATTTTTTCCAAATGCTTTGCAATATCTCCTTAACGAAAAGAGCTGGAAGGCTGAAAATGCAGATTTAGACTTGTAGGCATTGTGTGAACAAGATAGCGTTGAAAAATCGGCCCCAGCTTATTCCGCCTTAGAGAAAACCGCGTTGACATTTTTTCCAAATGCCTTGCAATATCTCCTTAACGAAAAGAGCTAGAAGGCTGAAAATGCAGATTTAGACTTGTAGGCATTTTGTGAACAAGATAACGTTGAAAAATCGGCCCCAGCTTATTCCGCCTTAGAGAAAACCGCGTTGACATTTTTTCCAAATGCTTTGCAATATCTCCTTAACGAAAAGAGCTGGAAGGCTGAAAATGCAGATTTAGACTTGTAGGCATTGTGTGAACAAGATAGCGTTGAAAAATCGGCCCCAGCTCATTCCGCCTTAGAGAAAACCGCGTTGACATTTTTTCCAAATGCTTTGCAATATCTCCTTAACGAAAAGAGCTAGAAGGCTGAAAATGCAGATTTAGACTTGTAGGCATTGTGTGAACAAGATAACGTTGAAAAATCGGCCCCAGCTCATTCCGCCTTAGAGAAAACCGCGTTGACATTTTTTCCAAATGCTTTGCAATATCTCCTTAACGAAAAGAGCTAGAAGGCTGAAAATGCAGATTTAGACTTGTAGGCATTGTGTGAACAAGATAACGTTGAAAAATCGGCCCCAGCTTATTCCGCCTTAGAGAAAACCGCGTTGACATTTTTTCCAAATGCCTTGCAATATCTCCTTAACGAAAAGAGCTAGAAGGCTGAAAATGCAGATTTAGACTTGTAGGCATTTTGTGAACAAGATAACGTTGAAAAATCGGCCCAGCTTATTCCGCCTTAGAGAAAACCGCGTTGACATTTTTTCCAAATGCTTTGCAATATCTCCTTAACGAAAAGAGCTGGAAGGCTGAAAATGCAGATTTAGACTTGTAGGCATTGTGTGAACAAGATAACGTTGAAAAATCGGCCCCAGCTCATTCCGCCTTAGAGAAAACCGCGTTGACATTTTTTCCAAATGCTTTGCAATATCTCCTTAACGAAAAGAGCTGGAAGGCTGAAAATGCAGATTTAGACTTGTAGGCATTGTGTGAACAAGATAACGTTGAAAAATCGGCCCCAGCTTATTCCGCCTTAGAGAAAACCGCGTTGACATTTTTTCCAAATGCCTTGCAATATCTCCTTAACGAAAAGAGCTGGAAGGCTGAAAATGCAGATTTAGACTTGTAGGCATTTTGTGAACAAGATAACGTTGAAAAATCGGCCCCAGCTTATTCCGCCTTAGAGAAAACCGCGTTGACATTTTTTCCAAATGCCTTGCAATATCTCCTTAACGAAAAGAGCTGGAAAGCTGAAAATGCAGATTTAGACTTGTAGGCATTGTGTGAACAAGATAGCGTTGAAAAATCGGCCCCAGCTCATTCCGCCTTAGAGAAAACCGCGTTGACATTTTTTCCAAATGCTTTGCAATATCTCCTTAACGAAAAGAGCTAGAAGGCTGAAAATGCAGATTTAGACTTGTAGGCATTGTGTGAACAAGATAACGTTGAAAAATCGGCCCCAGCTTATTCCGCCTTAGAGAAAACCGCGTTGACATTTTTTCCAAATGCTTTGCAATATCTCCTTAACGAAAAGAGCTACAAGGCTGAAAATGCAGATTTAGACTTGTAGGCATTGTGTGAACAAGATAACGTTGAAAAATCGGCCCCAGCTTATTCCGCCTTAGAGAAAACCGCGTTGACATTTTTTCCAAATGCTTTGCAATATCTCCTTAACGAAAAGAGCTACAAGGCTGAAAATGCAGATTTAGACTTGTAGGCATTGTGTGAACAAGATAACGTTGAAAAATCGGCCCCAGCTTATTCCGCCTTAGAGAAAACCGCGTTGACATTTTTTCCAAATGCCTTGCAATATCTCCTTAACGAAAAGAGCTAGAAGGCTGAAAATGCAGATTTAGACTTGTAGGCATTTTGTGAACAAGATAACGTTGAAAAATCGGCCCCAGCTTATTCCGCCTTAGAGAAAACCGCGTTGACATTTTTTCCAAATGCTTTGCAATATCTCCTTAACGAAAAGAGCTGGAAGGCTGAAAATGCAGATTTAGACTTGTAGGCATTGTGTGAACAAGATAGCGTTGAAAAATCGGCCCCAGCTCATTCCGCCTTAGAGAAAACCGCGTTGACATTTTTTCCAAATGCTTTGCAATATCTCCTTAACGAAAAGAGCTAGAAGGCTGAAAATGCAGATTTAGACTTGTAGGCATTGTGTGAACAAGATAACGTTGAAAAATCGGCCCCAGCTCATTCCGCCTTAGAGAAAACCGCGTTGACATTTTTTCCAAATGCTTTGCAATATCTCCTTAACGAAAAGAGCTAGAAGGCTGAAAATGCAGATTTAGACTTGTAGGCATTGTGTGAACAAGATAACGTTGAAAAATCGGCCCCAGCTTATTCCGCCTTAGAGAAAACCGCGTTGACATTTTTTCCAAATGCTTTGCAATATCTCCTTAACGAAAAGAGCTGGAAGGCTGAAAATGCAGATTTAGACTTGTAGGCATTGTGTGAACAAGATAGCGTTGAAAAATCGGCCCCAGCTTATTCCGCCTTAGAGAAAACCGCGTTGACATTTTTTCCAAATGCCTTGCAATATCTCCTTAACGAAAAGAGCTAGAAGGCTGAAAATGCAGATTTAGACTTGTAGGCATTTTGTGAACAAGATAACGTTGAAAAATCGGCCCAGCTTATTCCGCCTTAGAGAAAACCGCGTTGACATTTTTTCCAAATGCTTTGCAATATCTCCTTAACGAAAAGAGCTGGAAGGCTGAAAATGCAGATTTAGACTTGTAGGCATTGTGTGAACAAGATAGCGTTGAAAAATCGGCCCCAGCTCATTCCGCCTTAGAGAAAACCGCGTTGACATTTTTTTCCAAATGCTTTGCAATATCTCCTTAACGAAAAGAGCTAGAAGGCTGAAAATGCAGATTTAGACTTGTAGGCATTGTGTGAACAAGATAACGTTAAAAAATCGGCCCCAGCTCATTCCGCCTTAGAGAAAACCGCGTTGACATTTTTTCCAAATGCTTTGCAATATCTCCTTAACGAAAAGAGCTAGAAGGCTGAAAATGCAGATTTAGACTTGTAGGCATTGTGTGAACAAGATAACGTTGAAAAATCGGCCCCAGCTTATTCCGCCTTAGAGAAAACCGCGTTGACATTTTTTCCAAATGCTTTGCAATATCTCCTTAACGAAAAGAGCTGGAAGGCTAAAAATGCAGATTTAGACTTGTAGGCATTGTGTGAACAAGATAACGTTGAAAAATCGGCCCCAGCTTATTCCGCCTTAGAGAAAACCGCGTTGACATTTTTTCCAAATGCTTTGCAATATCTCCTTAACGAAAAGAGCTAGAAGGCTGAAAATGCAGATTTAGACTTGTAGGCATTGTGTGAACAAGATAGCGATGAAAAATCGGCCCCAGCTCATTCCGCCTTAGAGAAAACCGCGTTGACATTTTTTCCAAATGCTTTGCAATATCTCCTTAACGAAAAGAGCTAGAAGGCTGAAAATGCAGATTTAGACTTGTAGGCATTGTGTGAACAAGATAACGTTGAAAAATCGGCCCCAGCTTATTCCGCCTTAGAGAAAACCGCGTTGACATTTTTTCCAAATGCTTTGCAATATCTCCTTAACGAAAAGAGCTGGAAGGCTGAAAATGCAGATTTAGACTTGTAGGCATTGTGTGAACAAGATAACGTTGAAAAATCGGCCCCAGCTTATTCCGCCTTAGAGAAAACCGCGTTGACATTTTTTCCAAATGCTTTGCAATATCTCCTTAACGAAAAGAGCTGGAAGGCTAAAAATGCAGATTTAGACTTGTAGGCATTGTGTGAACAAGATAACGTTGAAAAATCGGCCCCAGCTTATTCCGCCTTAGAGAAAACCGCGTTGACATTTTTTCCAAATGCTTTGCAATATCTCCTTAACGAAAAGAGCTAGAAGGCTGAAAATGCAGATTTAGACTTGTAGGCATTGTGTGAACAAGATAACGTTGAAAAATCGGCCCCAGCTTTTTCCGCCTTAGAGAAAACCGCGTTGACATTTTTTCCAAATGCTTTGCAATATCTCCTTAACGAAAAGAGCTGGAAGGCTGAAAATGCAGATTTAGACTTGTAGGCATTGTGTGAACAAGATAGCGTTGAAAAATCGGCCCCAGCTCATTCCGCCTTAGAGAAAACCGCGTTGACATTTTTTCCAAATGCTTTGCAATATCTCCTTAACGAAAAGAGCTAGAAGGCTGAAAATGCAGATTTAGACTTGTAGGCATTGTGTGAACAAGATAACGTTGAAAAATCGGCCCCAGCTCATTCCGCCTTAGAGAAAACCGCGTTGACATTTTTTCCAAATGCTTTGCAATATCTCCTTAACGAAAAGAGCTAGAAGGCTGAAAATGCAGATTTAGACTTGTAGGCATTGTGTGAACAAGATAACGTTGAAAAATCGGCCCCAGCTTATTCCGCCTTAGAGAAAACCGCGTTGACATTTTTTCCAAATGCTTTGCAATATCTCCTTAACGAAAAGAGCTGGAAGGCTAAAAATGCAGATTTAGACTTGTAGGCATTGTGTGAACAAGATAACGTTGAAAAATCGGCCCCAGCTTATTCCGCCTTAGAGAAAACCGCGTTGACATTTTTTCCAAATGCTTTGCAATATCTCCTTAACGAAAAGAGCTAGAAGGCTGAAAATGCAGATTTAGACTTGTAGGCATTGTGTGAACAAGATAGCGTTGAAAAATCGGCCCCAGCTCATTCCGCCTTAGAGAAAACCGCGTTGACATTTTTTCCAAATGCTTTGCAATATCTCCTTAACGAAAAGAGCTAGAAGGCTGAAAATGCAGATTTAGACTTGTAGGCATTGTGTGAACAAGATAACGTTGAAAAATCGGCCCCAGCTTATTCCGCCTTAGAGAAAACCGCGTTGACATTTTTTCCAAATGCTTTGCAATATCTCCTTAACGAAAAGAGCTGGAAGGCTGAAAATGCAGATTTAGACTTGTAGGCATTGTGTGAACAAGATAACGTTGAAAAATCGGCCCCAGCTTATTCCGCCTTAGAGAAAACCGCGTTGACATTTTTTCCAAATGCTTTGCAATATCTCCTTAACGAAAAGAGCTGGAAGGCTAAAAATGCAGATTTAGACTTGTAGGCATTGTGTGAACAAGATAACGTTGAAAAATCGGCCCCAGCTTATTCCGCCTTAGAGAAAACCGCGTTGACATTTTTTCCAAATGCTTTGCAATATCTCCTTAACGAAAAGAGCTAGAAGGCTGAAAATGCAGATTTAGACTTGTAGGCATTGTGTGAACAAGATAACGTTGAAAAATCGGCCCCAGCTTATTCCGCCTTAGAGAAAACCGCGTTGACATTTTTTCCAAATGCCTTGCAATATCTCCTTAACAAAAAGAGCTAGAAGGCTGAAAATGCATATTTAGACTTGTAGGCATTGTGTGAACAAGATAGCGTTGAAAAATCGGCTCTAGCTTATTCCGCCTTAGAGAAAACCGCGTTGACATTTTTTCCAAATGCCTTGCAATATCTCCTTAACGAAAAGAGCTAGAAGGCTGAAAATGCAGATTTAGACTTGTAGGCATTGTGTGAACAAGATAGCGTTGAAAAATCGGCCCCAGCTCATTCCGCCTTAGAGAAAACCGCGTTGACATTTTTTCCAAATGCTTTGCAATATCTCCTTAACGAAAAGAGCTAGAAGGCTGAAAATGCAGATTTAGACTTGTAGGCATTGTGTGAACAAGATAACGTTAAAAAATCGGCCCCAGCTCATTCCGCCTTAGAGAAAACCGCGTTGACATTTTTTCCAAATGCTTTGCAATATCTCCTTAACGAAAAGAGCTAGAAGGCTGAAAATGCAGATTTAGACTTGTAGGCATTGTGTGAACAAGATAACGTTGAAAAATCGGCCCCAGCTTATTCCGCCTTAGAGAAAACCGCGTTGACATTTTTTCCAAATGCTTTGCAATATCTCCTTAACGAAAAGAGCTGGAAGGCTAAAAATGCAGATTTAGACTTGTAGGCATTGTGTGAACAAGATAACGTTGAAAAATCGGCCCCAGCTTATTCCGCCTTAGAGAAAACCGCGTTGACATTTTTTCCAAATGCTTTGCAATATCTCCTTAACGAAAAGAGCTAGAAGGCTGAAAATGCAGATTTAGACTTGTAGGCATTGTGTGAACAAGATAGCGATGAAAAATCGGCCCCAGCTCATTCCGCCTTAGAGAAAACCGCGTTGACATTTTTTCCAAATGCTTTGCAATATCTCCTTAACGAAAAGAGCTAGAAGGCTGAAAATGCAGATTTAGACTTGTAGGCATTGTGTGAACAAGATAACGTTGAAAAATCGGCCCCAGCTTATTCCGCCTTAGAGAAAACCGCGTTGACATTTTTTCCAAATGCTTTGCAATATCTCCTTAACGAAAAGAGCTGGAAGGCTGAAAATGCAGATTTAGACTTGTAGGCATTGTGTGAACAAGATAACGTTGAAAAATCGGCCCCAGCTTATTCCGCCTTAGAGAAAACCGCGTTGACATTTTTTCCAAATGCTTTGCAATATCTCCTTAACGAAAAGAGCTGGAAGGCTAAAAATGCAGATTTAGACTTGTAGGCATTGTGTGAACAAGATAACGTTGAAAAATCGGCCCCAGCTTATTCCGCCTTAGAGAAAACCGCGTTGACATTTTTTCCAAATGCTTTGCAATATCTCCTTAACGAAAAGAGCTAGAAGGCTGAAAATGCAGATTTAGACTTGTAGGCATTGTGTGAACAAGATAACGTTGAAAAATCGGCCCCAGCTTTTTCCGCCTTAGAGAAAACCGCGTTGACATTTTTTCCAAATGCTTTGCAATATCTCCTTAACGAAAAGAGCTGGAAGGCTGAAAATGCAGATTTAGACTTGTAGGCATTGTGTGAACAAGATAGCGTTGAAAAATCGGCCCCAGCTCATTCCGCCTTAGAGAAAACCGCGTTGACATTTTTTCCAAATGCTTTGCAATATCTCCTTAACGAAAAGAGCTAGAAGGCTGAAAATGCAGATTTAGACTTGTAGGCATTGTGTGAACAAGATAACGTTGAAAAATCGGCCCCAGCTCATTCCGCCTTAGAGAAAACCGCGTTGACATTTTTTCCAAATGCTTTGCAATATCTCCTTAACGAAAAGAGCTAGAAGGCTGAAAATGCAGATTTAGACTTGTAGGCATTGTGTGAACAAGATAACGTTGAAAAATCGGCCCCAGCTTATTCCGCCTTAGAGAAAACCGCGTTGACATTTTTTCCAAATGCTTTGCAATATCTCCTTAACGAAAAGAGCTGGAAGGCTAAAAATGCAGATTTAGACTTGTAGGCATTGTGTGAACAAGATAACGTTGAAAAATCGGCCCCAGCTTATTCCGCCTTAGAGAAAACCGCGTTGACATTTTTTCCAAATGCTTTGCAATATCTCCTTAACGAAAAGAGCTAGAAGGCTGAAAATGCAGATTTAGACTTGTAGGCATTGTGTGAACAAGATAGCGTTGAAAAATCGGCCCCAGCTCATTCCGCCTTAGAGAAAACCGCGTTGACATTTTTTCCAAATGCTTTGCAATATCTCCTTAACGAAAAGAGCTAGAAGGCTGAAAATGCAGATTTAGACTTGTAGGCATTGTGTGAACAAGATAACGTTGAAAAATCGGCCCCAGCTTATTCCGCCTTAGAGAAAACCGCGTTGACATTTTTTCCAAATGCTTTGCAATATCTCCTTAACGAAAAGAGCTGGAAGGCTGAAAATGCAGATTTAGACTTGTAGGCATTGTGTGAACAAGATAACGTTGAAAAATCGGCCCCAGCTTATTCCGCCTTAGAGAAAACCGCGTTGACATTTTTTCCAAATGCTTTGCAATATCTCCTTAACGAAAAGAGCTGGAAGGCTAAAAATGCAGATTTAGACTTGTAGGCATTGTGTGAACAAGATAACGTTGAAAAATCGGCCCCAGCTTATTCCGCCTTAGAGAAAACCGCGTTGACATTTTTTCCAAATGCTTTGCAATATCTCCTTAACGAAAAGAGCTAGAAGGCTGAAAATGCAGATTTAGACTTGTAGGCATTGTGTGAACAAGATAACGTTGAAAAATCGGCCCCAGCTTATTCCGCCTTAGAGAAAACCGCGTTGACATTTTTTCCAAATGCCTTGCAATATCTCCTTAACAAAAAGAGCTAGAAGGCTGAAAATGCATATTTAGACTTGTAGGCATTGTGTGAACAAGATAGCGTTGAAAAATCGGCTCTAGCTTATTCCGCCTTAGAGAAAACCGCGTTGACATTTTTTCCAAATGCCTTGCAATATCTCCTTAACGAAAAGAGCTAGAAGGCTGAAAATGCAGATTTAGACTTGTAGGCATTGTGTGAACAAGATAACGTTGAAAAATCGGCCCCAGCTCATTCCGCCTTAGAGAAAACCGCGTTGACATTTTTTCCAAATGCTTTGCAATATCTCCTTAACGAAAAGAGCTAGAAGGCTGAAAATGCAGATTTAGACTTGTAGGCATTGTGTGAACAAGATAACGTTGAAAAATCGGCCCCAGCTTATTCCGCCTTAGAGAAAACCGCGTTGACATTTTTTCCAAATGCTTTGCAATATCTCCTTAACGAAAAGAGCTGGAAGGCTAAAAATGCAGATTTAGACTTGTAGGCATTGTGTGAACAAGATAACGTTGAAAAATCGGCCCCAGCTTATTCCGCCTTAGAGAAAACCGCGTTGACATTTTTTCCAAATGCTTTGCAATATCTCCTTAACGAAAAGAGCTAGAAGGCTGAAAATGCAGATTTAGACTTGTAGGCATTGTGTGAACAAGATAGCGTTGAAAAATCGGCCCCAGCTCATTCCGCCTTAGAGAAAACCGCGTTGACATTTTTTCCAAATGCTTTGCAATATCTCCTTAACGAAAAGAGCTAGAAGGCTGAAAATGCAGATTTAGACTTGTAGGCATTGTGTGAACAAGATAACGTTGAAAAATCGGCCCCAGCTTATTCCGCCTTAGAGAAAACCGCGTTGACATTTTTTCCAAATGCTTTGCAATATCTCCTTAACGAAAAGCGCTAGAAGGCTGAAAATGCAGATTTAGACTTGTAGGCATTGTGTGAACAAGATAACGTTGAAAAATCGGCCCCAGCTTATTCCGCCTTAGAGAAAACCGCGTTGACATTTTTTCCAAATGCTTTGCAATATCTCCTTAACGAAAAGAGCTAGAAGGCTGAAAATGCAGATTTAGACTTGTAGGCATTGTGTGAACAAGATAGCGTTGAAAAATCGGCCCCAGCTTATTCCGCCTTAGAGAAAACCGCGTTGACATTTTTTCCAAATGCCTTGCAATATCTCCTTAACGAAAAGAGCTAGAAGGCTGAAAATGCAGATTTAGACTTGTAGGCATTGTGTGAACAAGATAACGTTGAAAAATCGGCCCCAGCTCATTCCGCCTTAGAGAAAACCGCGTTGACATTTTTTCCAAATGCTTTGCAATATCTCCTTAACGAAAAGAGCTGGAAGGCTGAAAATGCAGATTTAGACTTGTAGGCATTGTGTGAACAAGATAACGTTGAAAAATCGGCCCCAGCTTATTCCGCCTTAGAGAAAACCGCGTTGACATTTTTTCCAAATGCCTTGCAATATCTCCTTAACGAAAAGAGCTGGAAGGCTGAAAATGCAAATTTAGACTTGTAGGCATTTTGTGAACAAGATAACGTTGAAAAATCGGCCCCAGCTTATTCCGCCTTAGAGAAAACCGCGTTGACATTTTTTCCAAATGCCTTGCAATATCTCCTTAACGAAAAGAGCTGGAAAGCTGAAAATGCAGATTTAGACTTGTAGGCATTGTGTGAACAAGATAGCGTTGAAAAATCGGCCCCAGCTCATTCCGCCTTAGAGAAAACCGCGTTGACATTTTTTCCAAATGCTTTGCAATATCTCCTTAACGAAAAGAGCTAGAAGGCTGAAAATGCAGATTTAGACTTGTAGGCATTGTGTGAACAAGATAACGTTGAAAAATCGGCCCCAGCTTATTCCGCCTTAGAGAAAACCGCGTTGACATTTTTTCCAAATGCTTTGCAATATCTCCTTAACGAAAAGAGCTACAAGGCTGAAAATGCAGATTTAGACTTGTAGGCATTGTGTGAACAAGATAACGTTGAAAAATCGGCCCCAGCTTATTCCGCCTTAGAGAAAACCGCGTTGACATTTTTTCCAAATGCTTTGCAATATCTCCTTAACGAAAAGAGCTGGAAGGCTGAAAATGCAGATTTAGACTTGTAGGCATTGTGTGAACAAGATAGCGTTGAAAAATCGGCCCCAGCTTATTCCGCCTTAGAGAAAACCGCGTTGACATTTTTTCCAAATGCCTTGCAATATCTCCTTAACGAAAAGAGCTAGAAGGCTGAAAATGCAGATTTAGACTTGTAGGCATTTTGTGAACAAGATAACGTTGAAAAATCGGCCCCAGCTTATTCCGCCTTAGAGAAAACCGCGTTGACATTTTTTCCAAATGCTTTGCAATATCTCCTTAACGAAAAGAGCTGGAAGGCTGAAAATGCAGATTTAGACTTGTAGGCATTGTGTGAACAAGATAGCGTTGAAAAATCGGCCCCAGCTCATTCCGCCTTAGAGAAAACCGCGTTGACATTTTTTCCAAATGCTTTGCAATATCTCCTTAACGAAAAGAGCTAGAAGGCTGAAAATGCAGATTTAGACTTGTAGGCATTGTGTGAACAAGATAACGTTGAAAAATCGGCCCCAGCTCATTCCGCCTTAGAGAAAACCGCGTTGACATTTTTTCCAAATGCTTTGCAATATCTCCTTAACGAAAAGAGCTAGAAGGCTGAAAATGCAGATTTAGACTTGTAGGCATTGTGTGAACAAGATAACGTTGAAAAATCGGCCCCAGCTTATTCCGCCTTAGAGAAAACCGCGTTGACATTTTTTCCAAATGCTTTGCAATATCTCCTTAACGAAAAGAGCTGGAAGGCTGAAAATGCAGATTTAGACTTGTAGGCATTGTGTGAACAAGATAGCGTTGAAAAATCGGCCCCAGCTTATTCCGCCTTAGAGAAAACCGCGTTGACATTTTTTCCAAATGCCTTGCAATATCTCCTTAACGAAAAGAGCTAGAAGGCTGAAAATGCAGATTTAGACTTGTAGGCATTTTGTGAACAAGATAACGTTGAAAAATCGGCCCCAGCTTATTCCGCCTTAGAGAAAACCGCGTTGACATTTTTTCCAAATGCTTTGCAATATCTCCTTAACGAAAAGAGCTACAAGGCTGAAAATGCAGATTTAGACTTGTAGGCATTGTGTGAACAAGATAACGTTGAAAAATCGGCCCCAGCTTATTCCGCCTTAGAGAAAACCGCGTTGACATTTTTTCCAAATGCTTTGCAATATCTCCTTAACGAAAAGAGCTGGAAGGCTGAAAATGCAGATTTAGACTTGTAGGCATTGTGTGAACAAGATAGCGTTGAAAAATCGGCCCCAGCTTATTCCGCCTTAGAGAAAACCGCGTTGACATTTTTTCCAAATGCCTTGCAATATCTCCTTAACGAAAAGAGCTAGAAGGCTGAAAATGCAGATTTAGACTTGTAGGCATTTTGTGAACAAGATAACGTTGAAAAATCGGCCCCAGCTTATTCCGCCTTAGAGAAAACCGCGTTGACATTTTTTCCAAATGCTTTGCAATATCTCCTTAACGAAAAGAGCTGGAAGGCTGAAAATGCAGATTTAGACTTGTAGGCATTGTGTGAACAAGATAGCGTTGAAAAATCGGCCCCAGCTCATTCCGCCTTAGAGAAAACCGCGTTGACATTTTTTCCAAATGCTTTGCAATATCTCCTTAACGAAAAGAGCTAGAAGGCTGAAAATGCAGATTTAGACTTGTAGGCATTGTGTGAACAAGATAACGTTGAAAAATCGGCCCCAGCTCATTCCGCCTTAGAGAAAACCGCGTTGACATTTTTTCCAAATGCTTTGCAATATCTCCTTAACGAAAAGAGCTAGAAGGCTGAAAATGCAGATTTAGACTTGTAGGCATTGTGTGAACAAGATAACGTTGAAAAATCGGCCCCAGCTTATTCCGCCTTAGAGAAAACCGCGTTGACATTTTTTCCAAATGCCTTGCAATATCTCCTTAACGAAAAGAGCTAGAAGGCTGAAAATGCAGATTTAGACTTGTAGGCATTTTGTGAACAAGATAACGTTGAAAAATCGGCCCAGCTTATTCCGCCTTAGAGAAAACCGCGTTGACATTTTTTCCAAATGCTTTGCAATATCTCCTTAACGAAAAGAGCTGGAAGGCTGAAAATGCAGATTTAGACTTGTAGGCATTGTGTGAACAAGATAACGTTGAAAAATCGGCCCCAGCTCATTCCGCCTTAGAGAAAACCGCGTTGACATTTTTTCCAAATGCTTTGCAATATCTCCTTAACGAAAAGAGCTGGAAGGCTGAAAATGCAGATTTAGACTTGTAGGCATTGTGTGAACAAGATAACGTTGAAAAATCGGCCCCAGCTTATTCCGCCTTAGAGAAAACCGCGTTGACATTTTTTCCAAATGCCTTGCAATATCTCCTTAACGAAAAGAGCTGGAAGGCTGAAAATGCAGATTTAGACTTGTAGGCATTTTGTGAACAAGATAACGTTGAAAAATCGGCCCCAGCTTATTCCGCCTTAGAGAAAACCGCGTTGACATTTTTTCCAAATGCCTTGCAATATCTCCTTAACGAAAAGAGCTGGAAAGCTGAAAATGCAGATTTAGACTTGTAGGCATTGTGTGAACAAGATAGCGTTGAAAAATCGGCCCCAGCTCATTCCGCCTTAGAGAAAACCGCGTTGACATTTTTTCCAAATGCTTTGCAATATCTCCTTAACGAAAAGAGCTAGAAGGCTGAAAATGCAGATTTAGACTTGTAGGCATTGTGTGAACAAGATAACGTTGAAAAATCGGCCCCAGCTTATTCCGCCTTAGAGAAAACCGCGTTGACATTTTTTCCAAATGCTTTGCAATATCTCCTTAACGAAAAGAGCTACAAGGCTGAAAATGCAGATTTAGACTTGTAGGCATTGTGTGAACAAGATAACGTTGAAAAATCGGCCCCAGCTTATTCCGCCTTAGAGAAAACCGCGTTGACATTTTTTCCAAATGCTTTGCAATATCTCCTTAACGAAAAGAGCTACAAGGCTGAAAATGCAGATTTAGACTTGTAGGCATTGTGTGAACAAGATAACGTTGAAAAATCGGCCCCAGCTTATTCCGCCTTAGAGAAAACCGCGTTGACATTTTTTCCAAATGCCTTGCAATATCTCCTTAACGAAAAGAGCTAGAAGGCTGAAAATGCAGATTTAGACTTGTAGGCATTTTGTGAACAAGATAACGTTGAAAAATCGGCCCCAGCTTATTCCGCCTTAGAGAAAACCGCGTTGACATTTTTTCCAAATGCTTTGCAATATCTCCTTAACGAAAAGAGCTGGAAGGCTGAAAATGCAGATTTAGACTTGTAGGCATTGTGTGAACAAGATAGCGTTGAAAAATCGGCCCCAGCTCATTCCGCCTTAGAGAAAACCGCGTTGACATTTTTTCCAAATGCTTTGCAATATCTCCTTAACGAAAAGAGCTAGAAGGCTGAAAATGCAGATTTAGACTTGTAGGCATTGTGTGAACAAGATAACGTTGAAAAATCGGCCCCAGCTCATTCCGCCTTAGAGAAAACCGCGTTGACATTTTTTCCAAATGCTTTGCAATATCTCCTTAACGAAAAGAGCTAGAAGGCTGAAAATGCAGATTTAGACTTGTAGGCATTGTGTGAACAAGATAACGTTGAAAAATCGGCCCCAGCTTATTCCGCCTTAGAGAAAACCGCGTTGACATTTTTTCCAAATGCTTTGCAATATCTCCTTAACGAAAAGAGCTGGAAGGCTGAAAATGCAGATTTAGACTTGTAGGCATTGTGTGAACAAGATAGCGTTGAAAAATCGGCCCCAGCTCATTCCGCCTTAGAGAAAACCGCGTTGACATTTTTTCCAAATGCTTTGCAATATCTCCTTAACGAAAAGAGCTAGAAGGCTGAAAATGCAGATTTAGACTTGTAGGCATTGTGTGAACAAGATAACGTTAAAAAATCGGCCCCAGCTCATTCCGCCTTAGAGAAAACCGCGTTGACATTTTTTCCAAATGCTTTGCAATATCTCCTTAACGAAAAGAGCTAGAAGGCTGAAAATGCAGATTTAGACTTGTAGGCATTGTGTGAACAAGATAACGTTGAAAAATCGGCCCCAGCTTATTCCGCCTTAGAGAAAACCGCGTTGACATTTTTTCCAAATGCTTTGCAATATCTCCTTAACGAAAAGAGCTGGAAGGCTAAAAATGCAGATTTAGACTTGTAGGCATTGTGTGAACAAGATAACGTTGAAAAATCGGCCCCAGCTTATTCCGCCTTAGAGAAAACCGCGTTGACATTTTTTCCAAATGCTTTGCAATATCTCCTTAACGAAAAGAGCTAGAAGGCTGAAAATGCAGATTTAGACTTGTAGGCATTGTGTGAACAAGATAGCGATGAAAAATCGGCCCCAGCTCATTCCGCCTTAGAGAAAACCGCGTTGACATTTTTTCCAAATGCTTTGCAATATCTCCTTAACGAAAAGAGCTAGAAGGCTGAAAATGCAGATTTAGACTTGTAGGCATTGTGTGAACAAGATAACGTTGAAAAATCGGCCCCAGCTTATTCCGCCTTAGAGAAAACCGCGTTGACATTTTTTCCAAATGCTTTGCAATATCTCCTTAACGAAAAGAGCTGGAAGGCTGAAAATGCAGATTTAGACTTGTAGGCATTGTGTGAACAAGATAACGTTGAAAAATCGGCCCCAGCTTATTCCGCCTTAGAGAAAACCGCGTTGACATTTTTTCCAAATGCTTTGCAATATCTCCTTAACGAAAAGAGCTGGAAGGCTAAAAATGCAGATTTAGACTTGTAGGCATTGTGTGAACAAGATAACGTTGAAAAATCGGCCCCAGCTTATTCCGCCTTAGAGAAAACCGCGTTGACATTTTTTCCAAATGCTTTGCAATATCTCCTTAACGAAAAGAGCTAGAAGGCTGAAAATGCAGATTTAGACTTGTAGGCATTGTGTGAACAAGATAACGTTGAAAAATCGGCCCCAGCTTTTTCCGCCTTAGAGAAAACCGCGTTGACATTTTTTCCAAATGCTTTGCAATATCTCCTTAACGAAAAGAGCTGGAAGGCTGAAAATGCAGATTTAGACTTGTAGGCATTGTGTGAACAAGATAGCGTTGAAAAATCGGCCCCAGCTCATTCCGCCTTAGAGAAAACCGCGTTGACATTTTTTCCAAATGCTTTGCAATATCTCCTTAACGAAAAGAGCTAGAAGGCTGAAAATGCAGATTTAGACTTGTAGGCATTGTGTGAACAAGATAACGTTGAAAAATCGGCCCCAGCTCATTCCGCCTTAGAGAAAACCGCGTTGACATTTTTTCCAAATGCTTTGCAATATCTCCTTAACGAAAAGAGCTAGAAGGCTGAAAATGCAGATTTAGACTTGTAGGCATTGTGTGAACAAGATAACGTTGAAAAATCGGCCCCAGCTTATTCCGCCTTAGAGAAAACCGCGTTGACATTTTTTCCAAATGCTTTGCAATATCTCCTTAACGAAAAGAGCTGGAAGGCTAAAAATGCAGATTTAGACTTGTAGGCATTGTGTGAACAAGATAACGTTGAAAAATCGGCCCCAGCTTATTCCGCCTTAGAGAAAACCGCGTTGACATTTTTTCCAAATGCTTTGCAATATCTCCTTAACGAAAAGAGCTAGAAGGCTGAAAATGCAGATTTAGACTTGTAGGCATTGTGTGAACAAGATAGCGTTGAAAAATCGGCCCCAGCTCATTCCGCCTTAGAGAAAACCGCGTTGACATTTTTTCCAAATGCTTTGCAATATCTCCTTAACGAAAAGAGCTAGAAGGCTGAAAATGCAGATTTAGACTTGTAGGCATTGTGTGAACAAGATAACGTTGAAAAATCGGCCCCAGCTTATTCCGCCTTAGAGAAAACCGCGTTGACATTTTTTCCAAATGCTTTGCAATATCTCCTTAACGAAAAGAGCTGGAAGGCTGAAAATGCAGATTTAGACTTGTAGGCATTGTGTGAACAAGATAACGTTGAAAAATCGGCCCCAGCTTATTCCGCCTTAGAGAAAACCGCGTTGACATTTTTTCCAAATGCTTTGCAATATCTCCTTAACGAAAAGAGCTGGAAGGCTAAAAATGCAGATTTAGACTTGTAGGCATTGTGTGAACAAGATAACGTTGAAAAATCGGCCCCAGCTTATTCCGCCTTAGAGAAAACCGCGTTGACATTTTTTCCAAATGCTTTGCAATATCTCCTTAACGAAAAGAGCTAGAAGGCTGAAAATGCAGATTTAGACTTGTAGGCATTGTGTGAACAAGATAACGTTGAAAAATCGGCCCCAGCTTATTCCGCCTTAGAGAAAACCGCGTTGACATTTTTTCCAAATGCCTTGCAATATCTCCTTAACAAAAAGAGCTAGAAGGCTGAAAATGCATATTTAGACTTGTAGGCATTGTGTGAACAAGATAGCGTTGAAAAATCGGCTCTAGCTTATTCCGCCTTAGAGAAAACCGCGTTGACATTTTTTCCAAATGCCTTGCAATATCTCCTTAACGAAAAGAGCTAGAAGGCTGAAAATGCAGATTTAGACTTGTAGGCATTGTGTGAACAAGATAGCGTTGAAAAATCGGCCCCAGCTCATTCCGCCTTAGAGAAAACCGCGTTGACATTTTTTCCAAATGCTTTGCAATATCTCCTTAACGAAAAGAGCTAGAAGGCTGAAAATGCAGATTTAGACTTGTAGGCATTGTGTGAACAAGATAACGTTAAAAAATCGGCCCCAGCTCATTCCGCCTTAGAGAAAACCGCGTTGACATTTTTTCCAAATGCTTTGCAATATCTCCTTAACGAAAAGAGCTAGAAGGCTGAAAATGCAGATTTAGACTTGTAGGCATTGTGTGAACAAGATAACGTTGAAAAATCGGCCCCAGCTTATTCCGCCTTAGAGAAAACCGCGTTGACATTTTTTCCAAATGCTTTGCAATATCTCCTTAACGAAAAGAGCTGGAAGGCTAAAAATGCAGATTTAGACTTGTAGGCATTGTGTGAACAAGATAACGTTGAAAAATCGGCCCCAGCTTATTCCGCCTTAGAGAAAACCGCGTTGACATTTTTTCCAAATGCTTTGCAATATCTCCTTAACGAAAAGAGCTAGAAGGCTGAAAATGCAGATTTAGACTTGTAGGCATTGTGTGAACAAGATAGCGATGAAAAATCGGCCCCAGCTCATTCCGCCTTAGAGAAAACCGCGTTGACATTTTTTCCAAATGCTTTGCAATATCTCCTTAACGAAAAGAGCTAGAAGGCTGAAAATGCAGATTTAGACTTGTAGGCATTGTGTGAACAAGATAACGTTGAAAAATCGGCCCCAGCTTATTCCGCCTTAGAGAAAACCGCGTTGACATTTTTTCCAAATGCTTTGCAATATCTCCTTAACGAAAAGAGCTGGAAGGCTGAAAATGCAGATTTAGACTTGTAGGCATTGTGTGAACAAGATAACGTTGAAAAATCGGCCCCAGCTTATTCCGCCTTAGAGAAAACCGCGTTGACATTTTTTCCAAATGCTTTGCAATATCTCCTTAACGAAAAGAGCTGGAAGGCTAAAAATGCAGATTTAGACTTGTAGGCATTGTGTGAACAAGATAACGTTGAAAAATCGGCCCCAGCTTATTCCGCCTTAGAGAAAACCGCGTTGACATTTTTTCCAAATGCTTTGCAATATCTCCTTAACGAAAAGAGCTAGAAGGCTGAAAATGCAGATTTAGACTTGTAGGCATTGTGTGAACAAGATAACGTTGAAAAATCGGCCCCAGCTTTTTCCGCCTTAGAGAAAACCGCGTTGACATTTTTTCCAAATGCTTTGCAATATCTCCTTAACGAAAAGAGCTGGAAGGCTGAAAATGCAGATTTAGACTTGTAGGCATTGTGTGAACAAGATAGCGTTGAAAAATCGGCCCCAGCTCATTCCGCCTTAGAGAAAACCGCGTTGACATTTTTTCCAAATGCTTTGCAATATCTCCTTAACGAAAAGAGCTAGAAGGCTGAAAATGCAGATTTAGACTTGTAGGCATTGTGTGAACAAGATAACGTTGAAAAATCGGCCCCAGCTCATTCCGCCTTAGAGAAAACCGCGTTGACATTTTTTCCAAATGCTTTGCAATATCTCCTTAACGAAAAGAGCTAGAAGGCTGAAAATGCAGATTTAGACTTGTAGGCATTGTGTGAACAAGATAACGTTGAAAAATCGGCCCCAGCTTATTCCGCCTTAGAGAAAACCGCGTTGACATTTTTTCCAAATGCTTTGCAATATCTCCTTAACGAAAAGAGCTGGAAGGCTAAAAATGCAGATTTAGACTTGTAGGCATTGTGTGAACAAGATAACGTTGAAAAATCGGCCCCAGCTTATTCCGCCTTAGAGAAAACCGCGTTGACATTTTTTCCAAATGCTTTGCAATATCTCCTTAACGAAAAGAGCTAGAAGGCTGAAAATGCAGATTTAGACTTGTAGGCATTGTGTGAACAAGATAGCGTTGAAAAATCGGCCCCAGCTCATTCCGCCTTAGAGAAAACCGCGTTGACATTTTTTCCAAATGCTTTGCAATATCTCCTTAACGAAAAGAGCTAGAAGGCTGAAAATGCAGATTTAGACTTGTAGGCATTGTGTGAACAAGATAACGTTGAAAAATCGGCCCCAGCTTATTCCGCCTTAGAGAAAACCGCGTTGACATTTTTTCCAAATGCTTTGCAATATCTCCTTAACGAAAAGAGCTGGAAGGCTGAAAATGCAGATTTAGACTTGTAGGCATTGTGTGAACAAGATAACGTTGAAAAATCGGCCCCAGCTTATTCCGCCTTAGAGAAAACCGCGTTGACATTTTTTCCAAATGCTTTGCAATATCTCCTTAACGAAAAGAGCTGGAAGGCTAAAAATGCAGATTTAGACTTGTAGGCATTGTGTGAACAAGATAACGTTGAAAAATCGGCCCCAGCTTATTCCGCCTTAGAGAAAACCGCGTTGACATTTTTTCCAAATGCTTTGCAATATCTCCTTAACGAAAAGAGCTAGAAGGCTGAAAATGCAGATTTAGACTTGTAGGCATTGTGTGAACAAGATAACGTTGAAAAATCGGCCCCAGCTTATTCCGCCTTAGAGAAAACCGCGTTGACATTTTTTCCAAATGCCTTGCAATATCTCCTTAACAAAAAGAGCTAGAAGGCTGAAAATGCATATTTAGACTTGTAGGCATTGTGTGAACAAGATAGCGTTGAAAAATCGGCTCTAGCTTATTCCGCCTTAGAGAAAACCGCGTTGACATTTTTTCCAAATGCCTTGCAATATCTCCTTAACGAAAAGAGCTAGAAGGCTGAAAATGTAGATTTAGACTTGTAGGCATTGTGTGAACAAGATAGCGTTGAAAAATCGGCTCTAGCTTATTCCGCCTTAGAGAAAACCGCGTTGACATTTTTTCCAAATGCCTTGCAATATCTCCTTAACGAAAAGAGCTGGAAGGCTGAAAATGCAGATTTAGACTTGTAGGCATTTTGTGAACAAGATAACGTTGAAAAATCGGCCCCAGCTTATTCCGCCTTAGAGAAAACCGCGTTGACATTTTTTCCAAATGCCTTGCAATATCTCCTTAACGAAAAGAGCTGGAAAGCTGAAAATGCAGATTTAGACTTGTAGGCATTGTGTGAACAAGATAGCGTTGAAAAATCGGCCCCAGCTCATTCCGCCTTAGAGAAAACCGCGTTGACATTTTTTCCAAATGCTTTGCAATATCTCCTTAACGAAAAGAGCTAGAAGGCTGAAAATGCAGATTTAGACTTGTAGGCATTGTGTGAACAAGATAACGTTGAAAAATCGGCCCCAGCTTATTCCGCCTTAGAGAAAACCGCGTTGACATTTTTTCCAAATGCTTTGCAATATCTCCTTAACGAAAAGAGCTACAAGGCTGAAAATGCAGATTTAGACTTGTAGGCATTGTGTGAACAAGATAACGTTGAAAAATCGGCCCCAGCTTATTCCGCCTTAGAGAAAACCGCGTTGACATTTTTTCCAAATGCTTTGCAATATCTCCTTAACGAAAAGAGCTGGAAGGCTGAAAATGCAGATTTAGACTTGTAGGCATTGTGTGAACAAGATAACGTTGAAAAATCGGCCCCAGCTTATTCCGCCTTAGAGAAAACCGCGTTGACATTTTTTCCAAATGCCTTGCAATATCTCCTTAACGAAAAGAGCTAGAAGGCTGAAAATGCAGATTTAGACTTGTAGGCATTTTGTGAACAAGATAACGTTGAAAAATCGGCCCCAGCTTATTCCGCCTTAGAGAAAACCGCGTTGACATTTTTTCCAAATGCTTTGCAATATCTCCTTAACGAAAAGAGCTGGAAGGCTGAAAATGCAGATTTAGACTTGTAGGCATTGTGTGAACAAGATAGCGTTGAAAAATCGGCCCCAGCTTATTCCGCCTTAGAGAAAACCGCGTTGACATTTTTTCCAAATGCCTTGCAATATCTCCTTAACGAAAAGAGCTAGAAGGCTGAAAATGCAGATTTAGACTTGTAGGCATTTTGTGAACAAGATAACGTTGAAAAATCGGCCCAGCTTATTCCGCCTTAGAGAAAACCGCGTTGACATTTTTTCCAAATGCTTTGCAATATCTCCTTAACGAAAAGAGCTGGAAGGCTGAAAATGCAGATTTAGACTTGTAGGCATTGTGTGAACAAGATAGCGTTGAAAAATCGGCCCCAGCTCATTCCGCCTTAGAGAAAACCGCGTTGACATTTTTTCCAAATGCTTTGCAATATCTCCTTAACGAAAAGAGCTAGAAGGCTGAAAATGCAGATTTAGACTTGTAGGCATTGTGTGAACAAGATAACGTTAAAAAATCGGCCCCAGCTCATTCCGCCTTAGAGAAAACCGCGTTGACATTTTTTCCAAATGCTTTGCAATATCTCCTTAAAGAAAAGAGCTAGAAGGCTGAAAATGCAGATTTAGACTTGTAGGCATTGTGTGAACAAGATAACGTTGAAAAATCGGCCCCAGCTTATTCCGCCTTAGAGAAAACCGCGTTGACATTTTTTCCAAATGCTTTGCAATATCTCCTTAACGAAAAGAGCTGGAAGGCTAAAAATGCAGATTTAGACTTGTAGGCATTGTGTGAACAAGATAACGTTGAAAAATCGGCCCCAGCTTATTCCGCCTTAGAGAAAACCGCGTTGACATTTTTTCCAAATGCTTTGCAATATCTCCTTAACGAAAAGAGCTAGAAGGCTGAAAATGCAGATTTAGACTTGTAGGCATTGTGTGAACAAGATAGCGATGAAAAATCGGCCCCAGCTCATTCCGCCTTAGAGAAAACCGCGTTGACATTTTTTCCAAATGCTTTGCAATATCTCCTTAACGAAAAGAGCTAGAAGGCTGAAAATGCAGATTTAGACTTGTAGGCATTGTGTGAACAAGATAACGTTGAAAAATCGGCCCCAGCTTATTCCGCCTTAGAGAAAACCGCGTTGACATTTTTTCCAAATGCTTTGCAATATCTCCTTAACGAAAAGAGCTGGAAGGCTGAAAATGCAGATTTAGACTTGTAGGCATTGTGTGAACAAGATAACGTTGAAAAATCGGCCCCAGCTTATTCCGCCTTAGAGAAAACCGCGTTGACATTTTTTCCAAATGCTTTGCAATATCTCCTTAACGAAAAGAGCTGGAAGGCTAAAAATGCAGATTTAGACTTGTAGGCATTGTGTGAACAAGATAACGTTGAAAAATCGGCCCCAGCTTATTCCGCCTTAGAGAAAACCGCGTTGACATTTTTTCCAAATGCTTTGCAATATCTCCTTAACGAAAAGAGCTAGAAGGCTGAAAATGCAGATTTAGACTTGTAGGCATTGTGTGAACAAGATAACGTTGAAAAATCGGCCCCAGCTTTTTCCGCCTTAGAGAAAACCGCGTTGACATTTTTTCCAAATGCTTTGCAATATCTCCTTAACGAAAAGAGCTGGAAGGCTGAAAATGCAGATTTAGACTTGTAGGCATTGTGTGAACAAGATAGCGTTGAAAAATCGGCCCCAGCTCATTCCGCCTTAGAGAAAACCGCGTTGACATTTTTTCCAAATGCTTTGCAATATCTCCTTAACGAAAAGAGCTAGAAGGCTGAAAATGCAGATTTAGACTTGTAGGCATTGTGTGAACAAGATAACGTTGAAAAATCGGCCCCAGCTCATTCCGCCTTAGAGAAAACCGCGTTGACATTTTTTCCAAATGCTTTGCAATATCTCCTTAACGAAAAGAGCTAGAAGGCTGAAAATGCAGATTTAGACTTGTAGGCATTGTGTGAACAAGATAACGTTGAAAAATCGGCCCCAGCTTATTCCGCCTTAGAGAAAACCGCGTTGACATTTTTTCCAAATGCTTTGCAATATCTCCTTAACGAAAAGAGCTGGAAGGCTAAAAATGCAGATTTAGACTTGTAGGCATTGTGTGAACAAGATAACGTTGAAAAATCGGCCCCAGCTTATTCCGCCTTAGAGAAAACCGCGTTGACATTTTTTCCAAATGCTTTGCAATATCTCCTTAACGAAAAGAGCTAGAAGGCTGAAAATGCAGATTTAGACTTGTAGGCATTGTGTGAACAAGATAGCGTTGAAAAATCGGCCCCAGCTCATTCCGCCTTAGAGAAAACCGCGTTGACATTTTTTCCAAATGCTTTGCAATATCTCCTTAACGAAAAGAGCTAGAAGGCTGAAAATGCAGATTTAGACTTGTAGGCATTGTGTGAACAAGATAACGTTGAAAAATCGGCCCCAGCTTATTCCGCCTTAGAGAAAACCGCGTTGACATTTTTTCCAAATGCTTTGCAATATCTCCTTAACGAAAAGAGCTGGAAGGCTGAAAATGCAGATTTAGACTTGTAGGCATTGTGTGAACAAGATAACGTTGAAAAATCGGCCCCAGCTTATTCCGCCTTAGAGAAAACCGCGTTGACATTTTTTCCAAATGCTTTGCAATATCTCCTTAACGAAAAGAGCTGGAAGGCTAAAAATGCAGATTTAGACTTGTAGGCATTGTGTGAACAAGATAACGTTGACAAATCGGCCCCAGCTTATTCCGCCTTAGAGAAAACCGCGTTGACATTTTTTCCAAATGCTTTGCAATATCTCCTTAACGAAAAGAGCTAGAAGGCTGAAAATGCAGATTTAGACTTGTAGGCATTGTGTGAACAAGATAACGTTGAAAAATCGGCCCCAGCTTATTCCGCCTTAGAGAAAACCGCGTTGACATTTTTTCCAAATGCCTTGCAATATCTCCTTAACAAAAAGAGCTAGAAGGCTGAAAATGCATATTTAGACTTGTAGGCATTGTGTGAACAAGATAGCGTTGAAAAATCGGCTCTAGCTTATTCCGCCTTAGAGAAAACCGCGTTGACATTTTTTCCAAATGCCTTGCAATATCTCCTTAACGAAAAGAGCTAGAAGGCTGAAAATGCAGATTTAGACTTGTAGGCATTGTGTGAACAAGATAACGTTGAAAAATCGGCCCCAGCTTATTCCGCCTTAGAGAAAACCGCGTTGACATTTTTTCCAAATGCTTTGCAATATCTCCTTAACGAAAAGAGCTACAAGGCTGAAAATGCAGATTTAGACTTGTAGGCATTGTGTGAACAAGATAACGTTGAAAAATCGGCCCCAGCTTATTCCGCCTTAGAGAAAACCGCGTTGACATTTTTTCCAAATGCTTTGCAATATCTCCTTAACGAAAAGAGCTGGAAGGCTGAAAATGCAGATTTAGACTTGTAGGCATTGTGTGAACAAGATAACGTTGAAAAATCGGCCCCAGCTTATTCCGCCTTAGAGAAAACCGCGTTGACATTTTTTCCAAATGCCTTGCAATATCTCCTTAACGAAAAGAGCTAGAAGGCTGAAAATGCAGATTTAGACTTGTAGGCATTTTGTGAACAAGATAACGTTGAAAAATCGGCCCCAGCTTATTCCGCCTTAGAGAAAACCGCGTTGACATTTTTTCCAAATGCTTTGCAATATCTCCTTAACGAAAAGAGCTGGAAGGCTGAAAATGCAGATTTAGACTTGTAGGCATTGTGTGAACAAGATAGCGTTGAAAAATCGGCCCCAGCTTATTCCGCCTTAGAGAAAACCGCGTTGACATTTTTTCCAAATGCCTTGCAATATCTCCTTAACGAAAAGAGCTAGAAGGCTGAAAATGCAGATTTAGACTTGTAGGCATTTTGTGAACAAGATAACGTTGAAAAATCGGCCCAGCTTATTCCGCCTTAGAGAAAACCGCGTTGACATTTTTTCCAAATGCTTTGCAATATCTCCTTAACGAAAAGAGCTGGAAGGCTGAAAATGCAGATTTAGACTTGTAGGCATTGTGTGAACAAGATAGCGTTGAAAAATCGGCCCCAGCTCATTCCGCCTTAGAGAAAACCGCGTTGACATTTTTTCCAAATGCTTTGCAATATCTCCTTAACGAAAAGAGCTAGAAGGCTGAAAATGCAGATTTAGACTTGTAGGCATTGTGTGAACAAGATAACGTTAAAAAATCGGCCCCAGCTCATTCCGCCTTAGAGAAAACCGCGTTGACATTTTTTCCAAATGCTTTGCAATATCTCCTTAAAGAAAAGAGCTAGAAGGCTGAAAATGCAGATTTAGACTTGTAGGCATTGTGTGAACAAGATAACGTTGAAAAATCGGCCCCAGCTTATTCCGCCTTAGAGAAAACCGCGTTGACATTTTTTCCAAATGCTTTGCAATATCTCCTTAACGAAAAGAGCTGGAAGGCTAAAAATGCAGATTTAGACTTGTAGGCATTGTGTGAACAAGATAACGTTGAAAAATCGGCCCCAGCTTATTCCGCCTTAGAGAAAACCGCGTTGACATTTTTTCCAAATGCTTTGCAATATCTCCTTAACGAAAAGAGCTAGAAGGCTGAAAATGCAGATTTAGACTTGTAGGCATTGTGTGAACAAGATAGCGATGAAAAATCGGCCCCAGCTCATTCCGCCTTAGAGAAAACCGCGTTGACATTTTTTCCAAATGCTTTGCAATATCTCCTTAACGAAAAGAGCTAGAAGGCTGAAAATGCAGATTTAGACTTGTAGGCATTGTGTGAACAAGATAACGTTGAAAAATCGGCCCCAGCTTATTCCGCCTTAGAGAAAACCGCGTTGACATTTTTTCCAAATGCTTTGCAATATCTCCTTAACGAAAAGAGCTGGAAGGCTGAAAATGCAGATTTAGACTTGTAGGCATTGTGTGAACAAGATAACGTTGAAAAATCGGCCCCAGCTTATTCCGCCTTAGAGAAAACCGCGTTGACATTTTTTCCAAATGCTTTGCAATATCTCCTTAACGAAAAGAGCTGGAAGGCTAAAAATGCAGATTTAGACTTGTAGGCATTGTGTGAACAAGATAACGTTGAAAAATCGGCCCCAGCTTATTCCGCCTTAGAGAAAACCGCGTTGACATTTTTTCCAAATGCTTTGCAATATCTCCTTAACGAAAAGAGCTAGAAGGCTGAAAATGCAGATTTAGACTTGTAGGCATTGTGTGAACAAGATAACGTTGAAAAATCGGCCCCAGCTTTTTCCGCCTTAGAGAAAACCGCGTTGACATTTTTTCCAAATGCTTTGCAATATCTCCTTAACGAAAAGAGCTGGAAGGCTGAAAATGCAGATTTAGACTTGTAGGCATTGTGTGAACAAGATAGCGTTGAAAAATCGGCCCCAGCTCATTCCGCCTTAGAGAAAACCGCGTTGACATTTTTTCCAAATGCTTTGCAATATCTCCTTAACGAAAAGAGCTAGAAGGCTGAAAATGCAGATTTAGACTTGTAGGCATTGTGTGAACAAGATAACGTTGAAAAATCGGCCCCAGCTCATTCCGCCTTAGAGAAAACCGCGTTGACATTTTTTCCAAATGCTTTGCAATATCTCCTTAACGAAAAGAGCTAGAAGGCTGAAAATGCAGATTTAGACTTGTAGGCATTGTGTGAACAAGATAACGTTGAAAAATCGGCCCCAGCTTATTCCGCCTTAGAGAAAACCGCGTTGACATTTTTTCCAAATGCTTTGCAATATCTCCTTAACGAAAAGAGCTGGAAGGCTAAAAATGCAGATTTAGACTTGTAGGCATTGTGTGAACAAGATAACGTTGAAAAATCGGCCCCAGCTTATTCCGCCTTAGAGAAAACCGCGTTGACATTTTTTCCAAATGCTTTGCAATATCTCCTTAACGAAAAGAGCTAGAAGGCTGAAAATGCAGATTTAGACTTGTAGGCATTGTGTGAACAAGATAGCGTTGAAAAATCGGCCCCAGCTCATTCCGCCTTAGAGAAAACCGCGTTGACATTTTTTCCAAATGCTTTGCAATATCTCCTTAACGAAAAGAGCTAGAAGGCTGAAAATGCAGATTTAGACTTGTAGGCATTGTGTGAACAAGATAACGTTGAAAAATCGGCCCCAGCTTATTCCGCCTTAGAGAAAACCGCGTTGACATTTTTTCCAAATGCTTTGCAATATCTCCTTAACGAAAAGAGCTGGAAGGCTGAAAATGCAGATTTAGACTTGTAGGCATTGTGTGAACAAGATAACGTTGAAAAATCGGCCCCAGCTTATTCCGCCTTAGAGAAAACCGCGTTGACATTTTTTCCAAATGCTTTGCAATATCTCCTTAACGAAAAGAGCTGGAAGGCTAAAAATGCAGATTTAGACTTGTAGGCATTGTGTGAACAAGATAACGTTGACAAATCGGCCCCAGCTTATTCCGCCTTAGAGAAAACCGCGTTGACATTTTTTCCAAATGCTTTGCAATATCTCCTTAACGAAAAGAGCTAGAAGGCTGAAAATGCAGATTTAGACTTGTAGGCATTGTGTGAACAAGATAACGTTGAAAAATCGGCCCCAGCTTATTCCGCCTTAGAGAAAACCGCGTTGACATTTTTTCCAAATGCCTTGCAATATCTCCTTAACAAAAAGAGCTAGAAGGCTGAAAATGCATATTTAGACTTGTAGGCATTGTGTGAACAAGATAGCGTTGAAAAATCGGCTCTAGCTTATTCCGCCTTAGAGAAAACCGCGTTGACATTTTTTCCAAATGCCTTGCAATATCTCCTTAACGAAAAGAGCTAGAAGGCTGAAAATGTAGATTTAGACTTGTAGGCATTGTGTGAACAAGATAGCGTTGAAAAATCGGCTCTAGCTTATTCCGCCTTAGAGAAAACCGCGTTGACATTTTTTCCAAATGCCTTGCAATATCTCCTTAACGAAAAGAGCTAGAAGGCTGAAAATGCATATTTAGACTTGTAGGCATTGTGTGAACAAGATAGCGTTGAAAAATCGGCTCTAGCTTATTCCGCCTTAGAGAAAACCGCGTTGACATTTTTTCCAAATGCCTTGCAATATCTCCTTAACGAAACGAGCTAGAAGGCTGAAAATGCATATTTAGACTTGTAGGCATTGTCTGAACAAGATAGCGTTGAAAAATCTGCTCCAGCTTATTCCGCCTTAGAGAAAACCGCGTTGACATTTTTTCCAAATGCCTTGCAATATCTCCTTAACGAAAAGAGCTAGAAGGCTGAAAATGTAGATTTAGACTTGTAGGCATTGTGTGAACAAGATATCGTTGAAAAATCGGCTCTAGCTTATTCCGCCTTAGAGAAAACCGCGTTGACATTTTTTCCAAATGCTTTGCAATATCTCCTTAACGAAAAGAGCTAGAAGGCTGAAAATGCAGATTTAGACTTGTAGGCATTGTGTGAACAAGATAGCGTTGAAAAATCGGCCCCAGCTTATTCCGCCTTAGAGAAAACCGCGTTGACATTTTTTCCAAATGCCTTGCAATATCTCCTTAACGAAAAGAGCTAGAAGGCTGAAAATGCAGATTTAGACTTGTAGGCATTGTGTGAACAAGATAACGTTGAAAAATCGGCCCCAGCTCATTCCGCCTTAGAGAAAACCGCGTTGACATTTTTTCCAAATGCTTTGCAATATCTCCTTAACGAAAAGAGCTGGAAGGCTGAAAATGCAGATTTAGACTTGTAGGCATTGTGTGAACAAGATAACGTTGAAAAATCGGCCCCAGCTTATTCCGCCTTAGAGAAAACCGCGTTGACATTTTTTCCAAATGCTTTGCAATATCTCCTTAACGAAAAGAGCTGGAAGGCTAAAAATGCAGATTTAGACTTGTAGGCATTGTGTGAACAAGATAACGTTGAAAAATCGGCCCCAGCTTATTCCGCCTTAGAGAAAACCGCGTTGACATTTTTTCCAAATGCTTTGCAATATCTCCTTAACGAAAAGAGCTAGAAGGCTGAAAATGCAGATTTAGACTTGTAGGCATTGTGTGAACAAGATAACGTTGAAAAATCGGCCCCAGCTTATTCCGCCTTAGAGAAAACCGCGTTGACATTTTTTCCAAATGCCTTGCAATATCTCCTTAACAAAAAGAGCTAGAAGGCTGAAAATGCATATTTAGACTTGTAGGCATTGTGTGAACAAGATAGCGTTGAAAAATCGGCTCTAGCTTATTCCGCCTTAGAGAAAACCGCGTTGACATTTTTTCCAAATGCCTTGCAATATCTCCTTAACGAAAAGAGCTAGAAGGCTGAAAATGTAGATTTAGACTTGTAGGCATTGTGTGAACAAGATAGCGTTGAAAAATCGGCTCTAGCTTATTCCGCCTTAGAGAAAACCGCGTTGACATTTTTTTCCAAATGCCTTGCAATATCTCCTTAACGAAAAGAGCTAGAAGGCTGAAAATGCATATTTAGACTTGTAGGCATTGTGTGAACAAGATAGCGTTGAAAAATCGGCTCTAGCTTATTCCGCCTTAGAGAAAACCGCGTTGACATTTTTTCCAAATGCCTTGCAATATCTCCTTAACGAAAAGAGCTAGAAGGCTGAAAATGCATATTTAGACTTGTAGGCATTGTGTGAACAAGATAGCGTTGAAAAATCGGCTCTAGCTTATTCCGCCTTAGAGAAAACCGCGTTGACATTTTTTCCAAATGCCTTGCAATATCTCCTTAACGAAACGAGCTAGAAGGCTGAAAATGCATATTTAGACTTGTAGGCATTGTCTGAACAAGATAGCGTTGAAAAATCTGCTCCAGCTTATTCCGCCTTAGAGAAAACCGCGTTGACATTTTTTCCAAATGCCTTGCAATATCTCCTTAACGAAAAGAGCTAGAAGGCTGAAAATGTAGATTTAGACTTGTAGGCATTGTGTGAACAAGATATCGTTGAAAAATCGGCTCTAGCTTATTCCGCCTTAGAGAAAACCGCGTTGACATTTTTTCCAAATGCTTTGCAATATCTCCTTAACGAAAAGAGCTAGAAGGCTGAAAATGCAGATTTAGACTTGTAGGCATTGTGTGAACAAGATAGCGTTGAAAAATCGGCCCCAGCTTATTCCGCCTTAGAGAAAACCGCGTTGACATTTTTTCCAAATGCCTTGCAATATCTCCTTAACGAAAAGAGCTAGAAGGCTGAAAATGCAGATTTAGACTTGTAGGCATTGTGTGAACAAGATAACGTTGAAAAATCGGCCCCAGCTCATTCCGCCTTAGAGAAAACCGCGTTGACATTTTTTCCAAATGCTTTGCAATATCTCCTTAACGAAAAGAGCTGGAAGGCTGAAAATGCAGATTTAGACTTGTAGGCATTGTGTGAACAAGATAACGTTGAAAAATCGGCCCCAGCTTATTCCGCCTTAGAGAAAACCGCGTTGACATTTTTTCCAAATGCCTTGCAATATCTCCTTAACGAAAAGAGCTGGAAGGCTGAAAATGCAGATTTAGACTTGTAGGCATTTTGTGAACAAGATAACGTTGAAAAATCGGCCCCAGCTTATTCCGCCTTAGAGAAAACCGCGTTGACATTTTTTCCAAATGCCTTGCAATATCTCCTTAACGAAAAGAGCTGGAAAGCTGAAAATGCAGATTTAGACTTGTAGGCATTGTGTGAACAAGATAGCGTTGAAAAATCGGCCCCAGCTCATTCCGCCTTAGAGAAAACCGCGTTGACATTTTTTCCAAATGCTTTGCAATATCTCCTTAACGAAAAGAGCTAGAAGGCTGAAAATGCAGATTTAGACTTGTAGGCATTGTGTGAACAAGATAACGTTGAAAAATCGGCCCCAGCTTATTCCGCCTTAGAGAAAACCGCGTTGACATTTTTTCCAAATGCTTTGCAATATCTCCTTAACGAAAAGAGCTACAAGGCTGAAAATGCAGATTTAGACTTGTAGGCATTGTGTGAACAAGATAACGTTGAAAAATCGGCCCCAGCTTATTCCGCCTTAGAGAAAACCGCGTTGACATTTTTTCCAAATGCTTTGCAATATCTCCTTAACGAAAAGAGCTGGAAGGCTGAAAATGCAGATTTAGACTTGTAGGCATTGTGTGAACAAGATAGCGTTGAAAAATCGGCCCCAGCTTATTCCGCCTTAGAGAAAACCGCGTTGACATTTTTTCCAAATGCCTTGCAATATCTCCTTAACGAAAAGAGCTAGAAGGCTGAAAATGCAGATTTAGACTTGTAGGCATTTTGTGAACAAGATAACGTTGAAAAATCGGCCCCAGCTTATTCCGCCTTAGAGAAAACCGCGTTGACATTTTTTCCAAATGCTTTGCAATATCTCCTTAACGAAAAGAGCTGGAAGGCTGAAAATGCAGATTTAGACTTGTAGGCATTGTGTGAACAAGATAGCGTTGAAAAATCGGCCCCAGCTCATTCCGCCTTAGAGAAAACCGCGTTGACATTTTTTCCAAATGCTTTGCAATATCTCCTTAACGAAAAGAGCTAGAAGGCTGAAAATGCAGATTTAGACTTGTAGGCATTGTGTGAACAAGATAACGTTGAAAAATCGGCCCCAGCTCATTCCGCCTTAGAGAAAACCGCGTTGACATTTTTTCCAAATGCTTTGCAATATCTCCTTAACGAAAAGAGCTAGAAGGCTGAAAATGCAGATTTAGACTTGTAGGCATTGTGTGAACAAGATAACGTTGAAAAATCGGCCCCAGCTTATTCCGCCTTAGAGAAAACCGCGTTGACATTTTTTCCAAATGCTTTGCAATATCTCCTTAACGAAAAGAGCTGGAAGGCTGAAAATGCAGATTTAGACTTGTAGGCATTGTGTGAACAAGATAGCGTTGAAAAATCGGCCCCAGCTTATTCCGCCTTAGAGAAAACCGCGTTGACATTTTTTCCAAATGCCTTGCAATATCTCCTTAACGAAAAGAGCTAGAAGGCTGAAAATGCAGATTTAGACTTGTAGGCATTTTGTGAACAAGATAACGTTGAAAAATCGGCCCAGCTTATTCCGCCTTAGAGAAAACCGCGTTGACATTTTTTCCAAATGCTTTGCAATATCTCCTTAACGAAAAGAGCTGGAAGGCTGAAAATGCAGATTTAGACTTGTAGGCATTGTGTGAACAAGATAGCGTTGAAAAATCGGCCCCAGCTCATTCCGCCTTAGAGAAAACCGCGTTGACATTTTTTCCAAATGCTTTGCAATATCTCCTTAACGAAAAGAGCTAGAAGGCTGAAAATGCAGATTTAGACTTGTAGGCATTGTGTGAACAAGATAACGTTAAAAAATCGGCCCCAGCTCATTCCGCCTTAGAGAAAACCGCGTTGACATTTTTTCCAAATGCTTTGCAATATCTCCTTAACGAAAAGAGCTAGAAGGCTGAAAATGCAGATTTAGACTTGTAGGCATTGTGTGAACAAGATAACGTTGAAAAATCGGCCCCAGCTTATTCCGCCTTAGAGAAAACCGCGTTGACATTTTTTCCAAATGCTTTGCAATATCTCCTTAACGAAAAGAGCTAGAAGGCTGAAAATGCAGATTTAGACTTGTAGGCATTGTGTGAACAAGATAGCGTTGAAAAATCGGCCCCAGCTCATTCCGCCTTAGAGAAAACCGCGTTGACATTTTTTCCAAATGCTTTGCAATATCTCCTTAACGAAAAGAGCTAGAAGGCTGAAAATGCAGATTTAGACTTGTAGGCATTGTGTGAACAAGATAACGTTGAAAAATCGGCCCCAGCTTATTCCGCCTTAGAGAAAACCGCGTTGACATTTTTTCCAAATGCTTTGCAATATCTCCTTAACGAAAAGAGCTGGAAGGCTAAAAATGCAGATTTAGACTTGTAGGCATTGTGTGAACAAGATAACGTTGAAAAATCGGCCCCAGCTTATTCCGCCTTAGAGAAAACCGCGTTGACATTTTTTCCAAATGCTTTGCAATATCTCCTTAACGAAAAGAGCTAGAAGGCTGAAAATGCAGATTTAGACTTGTAGGCATTGTGTGAACAAGATAACGTTGAAAAATCGGCCCCAGCTTTTTCCGCCTTAGAGAAAACCGCGTTGACATTTTTTCCAAATGCTTTGCAATATCTCCTTAACGAAAAGAGCTGGAAGGCTGAAAATGCAGATTTAGACTTGTAGGCATTGTGTGAACAAGATAGCGTTGAAAAATCGGCCCCAGCTCATTCCGCCTTAGAGAAAACCGCGTTGACATTTTTTCCAAATGCTTTGCAATATCTCCTTAACGAAAAGAGCTAGAAGGCTGAAAATGCAGATTTAGACTTGTAGGCATTGTGTGAACAAGATAACGTTGAAAAATCGGCCCCAGCTCATTCCGCCTTAGAGAAAACCGCGTTGACATTTTTTCCAAATGCTTTGCAATATCTCCTTAACGAAAAGAGCTAGAAGGCTGAAAATGCAGATTTAGACTTGTAGGCATTGTGTGAACAAGATAACGTTGAAAAATCGGCCCCAGCTTATTCCGCCTTAGAGAAAACCGCGTTGACATTTTTTCCAAATGCTTTGCAATATCTCCTTAACGAAAAGAGCTGGAAGGCTAAAAATGCAGATTTAGACTTGTAGGCATTGTGTGAACAAGATAACGTTGAAAAATCGGCCCCAGCTCATTCCGCCTTAGAGAAAACCGCGTTGACATTTTTTCCAAATGCTTTGCAATATCTCCTTAACGAAAAGAGCTAGAAGGCTGAAAATGCAGATTTAGACTTGTAGGCATTGTGTGAACAAGATAGCGTTGAAAAATCGGCCCCAGCTCATTCCGCCTTAGAGAAAACCGCGTTGACATTTTTTCCAAATGCTTTGCAATATCTCCTTAACGAAAAGAGCTAGAAGGCTGAAAATGCAGATTTAGACTTGTAGGCATTGTGTGAACAAGATAACGTTGAAAAATCGGCCCCAGCTTATTCCGCCTTAGAGAAAACCGCGTTGACATTTTTTCCAAATGCTTTGCAATATCTCCTTAACGAAAAGAGCTGGAAGGCTGAAAATGCAGATTTAGACTTGTAGGCATTGTGTGAACAAGATAACGTTGAAAAATCGGCCCCAGCTTATTCCGCCTTAGAGAAAACCGCGTTGACATTTTTTCCAAATGCTTTGCAATATCTCCTTAACGAAAAGAGCTGGAAGGCTAAAAATGCAGATTTAGACTTGTAGGCATTGTGTGAACAAGATAACGTTGAAAAATCGGCCCCAGCTTATTCCGCCTTAGAGAAAACCGCGTTGACATTTTTTCCAAATGCTTTGCAATATCTCCTTAACGAAAAGAGCTAGAAGGCTGAAAATGCAGATTTAGACTTGTAGGCATTGTGTGAACAAGATAACGTTGAAAAATCGGCCCCAGCTCATTCCGCCTTAGAGAAAACCGCGTTGACATTTTTTCCAAATGCTTTGCAATATCTCCTTAACGAAAAGAGCTAGAAGGCTGAAAATGCAGATTTAGACTTGTAGGCATTGTGTGAACAAGATAACGTTGAAAAATCGGCCCCAGCTTATTCCGCCTTAGAGAAAACCGCGTTGACATTTTTTCCAAATGCTTTGCAATATCTCCTTAACGAAAAGAGCTGGAAGGCTGAAAATGCAGATTTAGACTTGTAGGCATTGTGTGAACAAGATAGCGTTGAAAAATCGGCCCCAGCTTATTCCGCCTTAGAGAAAACCGCGTTGACATTTTTTCCAAATGCCTTGCAATATCTCCTTAACGAAAAGAGCTAGAAGGCTGAAAATGCAGATTTAGACTTGTAGGCATTTTGTGAACAAGATAACGTTGAAAAATCGGCCCAGCTTATTCCGCCTTAGAGAAAACCGCGTTGACATTTTTTCCAAATGCTTTGCAATATCTCCTTAACGAAAAGAGCTGGAAGGCTGAAAATGCAGATTTAGACTTGTAGGCATTGTGTGAACAAGATAGCGTTGAAAAATCGGCCCCAGCTCATTCCGCCTTAGAGAAAACCGCGTTGACATTTTTTCCAAATGCTTTGCAATATCTCCTTAACGAAAAGAGCTAGAAGGCTGAAAATGCAGATTTAGACTTGTAGGCATTGTGTGAACAAGATAACGTTAAAAAATCGGCCCCAGCTCATTCCGCCTTAGAGAAAACCGCGTTGACATTTTTTCCAAATGCTTTGCAATATCTCCTTAACGAAAAGAGCTAGAAGGCTGAAAATGCAGATTTAGACTTGTAGGCATTGTGTGAACAAGATAACGTTGAAAAATCGGCCCCAGCTTATTCCGCCTTAGAGAAAACCGCGTTGACATTTTTTCCAAATGCTTTGCAATATCTCCTTAACGAAAAGAGCTAGAAGGCTGAAAATGCAGATTTAGACTTGTAGGCATTGTGTGAACAAGATAGCGTTGAAAAATCGGCCCCAGCTCATTCCGCCTTAGAGAAAACCGCGTTGACATTTTTTCCAAATGCTTTGCAATATCTCCTTAACGAAAAGAGCTAGAAGGCTGAAAATGCAGATTTAGACTTGTAGGCATTGTGTGAACAAGATAACGTTGAAAAATCGGCCCCAGCTTATTCCGCCTTAGAGAAAACCGCGTTGACATTTTTTCCAAATGCTTTGCAATATCTCCTTAACGAAAAGAGCTGGAAGGCTAAAAATGCAGATTTAGACTTGTAGGCATTGTGTGAACAAGATAACGTTGAAAAATCGGCCCCAGCTTATTCCGCCTTAGAGAAAACCGCGTTGACATTTTTTCCAAATGCTTTGCAATATCTCCTTAACGAAAAGAGCTAGAAGGCTGAAAATGCAGATTTAGACTTGTAGGCATTGTGTGAACAAGATAACGTTGAAAAATCGGCCCCAGCTTTTTCCGCCTTAGAGAAAACCGCGTTGACATTTTTTCCAAATGCTTTGCAATATCTCCTTAACGAAAAGAGCTGGAAGGCTGAAAATGCAGATTTAGACTTGTAGGCATTGTGTGAACAAGATAGCGTTGAAAAATCGGCCCCAGCTCATTCCGCCTTAGAGAAAACCGCGTTGACATTTTTTCCAAATGCTTTGCAATATCTCCTTAACGAAAAGAGCTAGAAGGCTGAAAATGCAGATTTAGACTTGTAGGCATTGTGTGAACAAGATAACGTTGAAAAATCGGCCCCAGCTCATTCCGCCTTAGAGAAAACCGCGTTGACATTTTTTCCAAATGCTTTGCAATATCTCCTTAACGAAAAGAGCTAGAAGGCTGAAAATGCAGATTTAGACTTGTAGGCATTGTGTGAACAAGATAACGTTGAAAAATCGGCCCCAGCTTATTCCGCCTTAGAGAAAACCGCGTTGACATTTTTTCCAAATGCTTTGCAATATCTCCTTAACGAAAAGAGCTGGAAGGCTAAAAATGCAGATTTAGACTTGTAGGCATTGTGTGAACAAGATAACGTTGAAAAATCGGCCCCAGCTTATTCCGCCTTAGAGAAAACCGCGTTGACATTTTTTCCAAATGCTTTGCAATATCTCCTTAACGAAAAGAGCTAGAAGGCTGAAAATGCAGATTTAGACTTGTAGGCATTGTGTGAACAAGATAGCGTTGAAAAATCGGCCCCAGCTCATTCCGCCTTAGAGAAAACCGCGTTGACATTTTTTCCAAATGCTTTGCAATATCTCCTTAACGAAAAGAGCTAGAAGGCTGAAAATGCAGATTTAGACTTGTAGGCATTGTGTGAACAAGATAACGTTGAAAAATCGGCCCCAGCTTATTCCGCCTTAGAGAAAACCGCGTTGACATTTTTTCCAAATGCTTTGCAATATCTCCTTAACGAAAAGAGCTGGAAGGCTGAAAATGCAGATTTAGACTTGTAGGCATTGTGTGAACAAGATAACGTTGAAAAATCGGCCCCAGCTTATTCCGCCTTAGAGAAAACCGCGTTGACATTTTTTCCAAATGCTTTGCAATATCTCCTTAACGAAAAGAGCTGGAAGGCTAAAAATGCAGATTTAGACTTGTAGGCATTGTGTGAACAAGATAACGTTGAAAAATCGGCCCCAGCTTATTCCGCCTTAGAGAAAACCGCGTTGACATTTTTTCCAAATGCTTTGCAATATCTCCTTAACGAAAAGAGCTAGAAGGCTGAAAATGCAGATTTAGACTTGTAGGCATTGTGTGAACAAGATAACGTTGAAAAATCGGCCCCAGCTTATTCCGCCTTAGAGAAAACCGCGTTGACATTTTTTCCAAATGCCTTGCAATATCTCCTTAACAAAAAGAGCTAGAAGGCTGAAAATGCATATTTAGACTTGTAGGCATTGTGTGAACAAGATAGCGTTGAAAAATCGGCTCTAGCTTATTCCGCCTTAGAGAAAACCGCGTTGACATTTTTTCCAAATGCCTTGCAATATCTCCTTAACGAAAAGAGCTAGAAGGCTGAAAATGTAGATTTAGACTTGTAGGCATTGTGTGAACAAGATAGCGTTGAAAAATCGGCTCTAGCTTATTCCGCCTTAGAGAAAACCGCGTTGACATTTTTTTCCAAATGCCTTGCAATATCTCCTTAACGAAAAGAGCTAGAAGGCTGAAAATGCATATTTAGACTTGTAGGCATTGTGTGAACAAGATAGCGTTGAAAAATCGGCTCTAGCTTATTCCGCCTTAGAGAAAACCGCGTTGACATTTTTTCCAAATGCCTTGCAATATCTCCTTAACGAAAAGAGCTAGAAGGCTGAAAATGTAGATTTAGACTTGTAGGCTTTGTGTGAACAAGATAGCGTTGAAAAATCGGCTCTAGCTTATTCCGCCTTAGAGAAAACCGCGTTGACATTTTTTTCCAAATGCCTTGCAATATCTCCTTAACGAAAAGAGCTAGAAGGCTGAAAATGCATATTTAGACTTGTAGGCATTGTGTGAACAAGATAGCGTTGAAACATCTGCTCTAGCTTATTCCGCCTTAGAGAAAACCGCGTTGACATTTTTTCCAAATGCCTTGCAATATCTCCTTAACGAAAAGAGCTAGAAGGCTGAAAATGTAGATTTAGACTTGTAGGCATTGTGTGAACAAGATATCGTTGAAAAATCGGCTCTAGCTTATTCCGCCTTAGAGAAAACCGCGTTGACATTTTTTCCAAATGCCTTGCAATATCTCCTTAACAAAAAGAGCTAGAAGGCTGAAAATGCATATTTAGACTTGTAGGCATTGTGTGAACAAGATAGCGTTGAAAAATCGGCTCTAGCTTATTCCGCCTTAGAGAAAACCGCGTTGACATTTTTTCCAAATGCCTTGCAATATCTCCTTAACGAAAAGAGCTAGAAGGCTGAAAATGTAGATTTAGACTTGTAGGCATTGTGTGAACAAGATAGCATTGAAAAATCGGCGCTAGCTTATTCCGCCTTAGAGAAAACCGCGTTGACATTTTTTCCAAATGCCTTGCAATATCTCCTTAACGAAAAGAGCTAGAAGGCTGAAAATGCATATTTAGACTTGTAGGCATTGTGTGAACAAGATAGCGTTGAAAAATCGGCTCTAGCTTATTCCGCCTTAGAGAAAACCGCGTTGACATTTTTTCCAAATGCCTTGCAATATCTCCTTAACGAAAAGAGCTAGAAGGCTGAAAATGCATATTTAGACTTGTAGGCATTGTGTGAACAAGATAGCGTTGAAAAATCGGCTCTAGCTTATTCCGCCTTAGAGAAAACCGCGTTGACATTTTTTCCAAATGCCTTGCAATATCTCCTTAACGAAAAGAGCTAGAAGGCTGAAAATGCATATTTAGACTTGTAGGCATTGTGTGAACAAGATAGCGTTGAAAAATCGGCTCTAGCTTATTCCGCCTTAGAGAAAACCGCGTTGACATTTTTTCCAAATGCCTTGCAATATCTCCTTAACGAAAAGAGCTAGAAGGCTGAAAATGTAGATTTAGACTTGTAGGCATTGTGTGAACAAGATATCGTTGAAAAATCGGCTCTAGCTTATTCCGCCTTAGAGAAAACCGCGTTGACATTTTTTCCAAATGCCTTGCAATATCTCCTTAACAAAAAGAGCTAGAAGGCTGAAAATGCATATTTAGACTTGTAGGCATTGTGTGAACAAGATAGCGTTGAAAAATCGGCTCTAGCTTATTCCGCCTTAGAGAAAACCGCGTTGACATTTTTTCCAAATGCCTTGCAATATCTCCTTAACGAAAAGAGCTAGAAGGCTGAAAATGCAGATTTAGACTTGTAGGCATTGTGTGAACAAGATAGCGTTGAAAAATCGGCGCTAGCTTATTCCGCCTTAGAGAAAACCGCGTTGACATTTTTTCCAAATGCCTTGCAATATCTCCTTAACGAAAAGAGCTAGAAGGCTGAAAATGCATATTTAGACTTGTAGGCATTGTTTGAACAAGATAGCGTTGAAAAATCGGCTCTAGCTTATTCCGCCTTAGAGAAAACCGCGTTGACATTTTTTCCAAATGCCTTGCAATATCTCCTTAACGAAAAGAGCTAGAAGGCTGAAAATGCATATTTAGACTTGTAGGCATTGTGTGAACAAGATAGCGTTGAAAAATCGGCTCTAGCTTATTCCGCCTTAGAGAAAACCGCGTTGACATTTTTTCCAAATGCCTTGCAATATCTCCTTAACGAAACGAGCTAGAAGGCTGAAAATGCATATTTAGACTTGTAGGCATTGTCTGAACAAGATAGCGTTGAAAAATCTGCTCCAGCTTATTCCGCCTTAGAGAAAACCGCGTTGACATTTTTTCCAAATGCCTTGCAATATCTCCTTAACGAAAAGAGCTAGAAGGCTGAAAATGCATATTTAGACTTGTAGGCATTGTGTGAACAAGATAGCGTTGAAACATCTGCTCTAGCTTATTCCGCCTTAGAGAAAACCGCGTTGACATTTTTTCCAAATGCCTTGCAATATCTCCTTAACGAAAAGAGCTAGAAGGCTGAAAATGCATATTTAGACTTGTAGGCATTGTGTGAACAAGATAGCGTTGAAAAATCTGCTCTAGCTTATTCCGCCTTAGAGAAAACCGCGTTGACATTTTTTCCAAATGCCTTGCAATATCTCCTTAACGAAAAGAGCTAGAAGGCTGAAAATGCATATTTAGACTTGTAGGCATTGTGTGAACAAGATATCGTTGAAAAATCGGCTCTAGCTTATTCCGCCTTAGAGAAAACCGCGTTGACATTTTTTCCAAATGCCTTGCAATATCTCCTTAACAAAAAGAGCTAGAAGGCTGAAAATGCATATTTAGACTTGTAGGCATTGTGTGAACAAGATAGCGTTGAAAAATCGGCTCTAGCTTATTCCGCCTTAGAGAAAACCGCGTTGACATTTTTTCCAAATGCCTTGCAATATCTCCTTAACGAAAAGAGCTAGAAGGCTGAAAATGCATATTTAGACTTGTAGGCATTGTGTGAACAAGATAGCGTTGAAAAATCTGCTCTAGCTTATTCCGCCTTAGAGAAAACCGCGTTGACATTTTTTCCAAATGCCTTGCAATATCTCCTTAACGAAAAGAGCTAGAAGGCTGAAAATGCATATTTAGACTTGTAGGCATTGTGTGAACAAGATAGCGTTGAAAAATCGGCGCTAGCTTATTCCGCCTTAGAGAAAACCGCGTTGACATTTTTTCCAAATGCCTTGCAATATCTCCTTAACGAAAAGAGCTAGAAGGCTGAAAATGCATATTTAGACTTGTAGGCATTGTGTGAACAAGATAGCGTTGAAAAATCGGCTCTAGCTTATTCCGCCTTAGAGAAAACCGCGTTGGCATTTTTTCCAAATGCCTTGCAATATCTCCTTAACGAAACGAGCTAGAAGGCTGAAAATGCATATTTAGACTTGTAGGCATTGTCTGAACAAGATAGCGTTGAATAATCTGCTCCAGCTTATTCCGCCTTAGAGAAAACCGCGTTGACATTTTTTCCAAATGCCTTGCAATATCTCCTTAACGAAAAGAGCTAGAAGGCTGAAAATGTAGATTTAGACTTGTAGGCATTGTGTGAACAAGATATCGTTGAAAAATCTGCTCTAGCTTATTCCGCCTTAGAGAAAACCGCGTTGACATTTTTTCCAAATGCCTTGCAATATCTCCTTAACGAAAAGAGCTAGAAGGCTGAAAATGCAGATTTAGACTTGTAGGCATTGTGTGAACAAGATAGCGTTGAAAAATCGGCGCTAGCTTATTCCGCCTTAGAGAAAACCGCGTTGACATTTTTTCCAAATGCCTTGCAATATCTCCTTAACGAAAAGAGCTAGAAGGCTGAAAATGCATATTTAGACTTGTAGGCATTGTTTGAACAAGATAGCGTTGAAAAATCGGCTCTAGCTTATTCCGCCTTAGAGAAAACCGCGTTGACATTTTTTCCAAATGCCTTGCAATATCTCCTTAACGAAAAGAGCTAGAAGGCTGAAAATGCATATTTAGACTTGTAGGCATTGTGTGAACAAGATAGCGTTGAAAAATCGGCTCTAGCTTATTCCGCCTTAGAGAAAACCGCGTTGACATTTTTTCCAAATGCCTTGCAATATCTCCTTAACGAAACGAGCTAGAAGGCTGAAAATGCATATTTAGACTTGTAGGCATTGTCTGAACAAGATAGCGTTGAAAAATCTGCTCCAGCTTATTCCGCCTTAGAGAAAACCGCGTTGACATTTTTTCCAAATGCCTTGCAATATCTCCTTAACGAAAAGAGCTAGAAGGCTGAAAATGCATATTTAGACTTGTAGGCATTGTGTGAACAAGATAGCGTTGAAACATCTGCTCTAGCTTATTCCGCCTTAGAGAAAACCGCGTTGACATTTTTTCCAAATGCCTTGCAATATCTCCTTAACGAAAAGAGCTAGAAGGCTGAAAATGCATATTTAGACTTGTAGGCATTGTGTGAACAAGATAGCGTTGAAAAATCTGCTCTAGCTTATTCCGCCTTAGAGAAAACCGCGTTGACATTTTTTCCAAATGCCTTGCAATATCTCCTTAACGAAAAGAGCTAGAAGGCTGAAAATGCATATTTAGACTTGTAGGCATTGTGTGAACAAGATATCGTTGAAAAATCGGCTCTAGCTTATTCCGCCTTAGAGAAAACCGCGTTGACATTTTTTCCAAATGCCTTGCAATATCTCCTTAACAAAAAGAGCTAGAAGGCTGAAAATGCATATTTAGACTTGTAGGCATTGTGTGAACAAGATAGCGTTGAAAAATCGGCTCTAGCTTATTCCGCCTTAGAGAAAACCGCGTTGACATTTTTTCCAAATGCCTTGCAATATCTCCTTAACGAAAAGAGCTAGAAGGCTGAAAATGCATATTTAGACTTGTAGGCATTGTGTGAACAAGATAGCGTTGAAAAATCTGCTCTAGCTTATTCCGCCTTAGAGAAAACCGCGTTGACATTTTTTCCAAATGCCTTGCAATATCTCCTTAACGAAAAGAGCTAGAAGGCTGAAAATGCATATTTAGACTTGTAGGCATTGTGTGAACAAGATAGCGTTGAAAAATCGGCGCTAGCTTATTCCGCCTTAGAGAAAACCGCGTTGACATTTTTTCCAAATGCCTTGCAATATCTCCTTAACGAAAAGAGCTAGAAGGCTGAAAATGCATATTTAGACTTGTAGGCATTGTGTGAACAAGATAGCGTTGAAAAATCGGCTCTAGCTTATTCCGCCTTAGAGAAAACCGCGTTGGCATTTTTTCCAAATGCCTTGCAATATCTCCTTAACGAAACGAGCTAGAAGGCTGAAAATGCATATTTAGACTTGTAGGCATTGTCTGAACAAGATAGCGTTGAATAATCTGCTCCAGCTTATTCCGCCTTAGAGAAAACCGCGTTGACATTTTTTCCAAATGCCTTGCAATATCTCCTTAACGAAAAGAGCTAGAAGGCTGAAAATGTAGATTTAGACTTGTAGGCATTGTGTGAACAAGATATCGTTGAAAAATCTGCTCTAGCTTATTCCGCCTTAGAGAAAACCGCGTTGACATTTTTTCCAAATGCCTTGCAATATCTCCTTAACGAAAAGAGCTAGAAGGCTGAAAATGCATATTTAGACTTGTAGGCATTGTGTGAACAAGATAGCATTGAAAAATCGGCGCTAGCTTATTCCGCCTTAGAGAAAACCGCGTTGACATTTTTTCCAAATGCCTTGCAATATCTCCTTAACGAAAAGAGCTAGAAGGCTGAAAATGCATATTTAGACTTGTAGGCATTGTGTGAACAAGATAGCGTTGAAAAATCGGCTCTAGCTTATTCCGCCTTAGAGAAAACCGCGTTGACATTTTTTCCAAATGCCTTGCAATATCTCCTTAACGAAAAGAGCTAGAAGGCTGAAAATGCATATTTAGACTTGTAGGCATTGTGTGAACAAGATAGCGTTGAAAAATCGGCTCTAGCTTATTCCGCCTTAGAGAAAACCGCGTTGACATTTTTTCCAAATGCCTTGCAATATCTCCTTAACGAAAAGAGCTAGAAGGCTGAAAATGCATATTTAGACTTGTAGGCATTGTGTGAACAAGATAGCGTTGAAAAATCGGCTCTAGCTTATTCCGCCTTAGAGAAAACCGCGTTGACATTTTTTCCAAATGCCTTGCAATATCTCCTTAACGAAAAGAGCTAGAAGGCTGAAAATGTAGATTTAGACTTGTAGGCATTGTGTGAACAAGATATCGTTGAAAAATCGGCTCTAGCTTATTCCGCCTTAGAGAAAACCGCGTTGACATTTTTTCCAAATGCCTTGCAATATCTCCTTAACAAAAAGAGCTAGAAGGCTGAAAATGCATATTTAGAGTTGTAGGCATTGTGTGAACAAGATAGCGTTGAAAAATCGGCTCTAGCTTATTCCGCCTTAGAGAAAACCGCGTTGACATTTTTTCCAAATGCCTTGCAATATCTCCTTAACGAAAAGAGCTAGAAGGCTGAAAATGCAGATTTAGACTTGTAGGCATTGTGTGAACAAGATAGCGTTGAAAAATCGGCGCTAGCTTATTCCGCCTTAGAGAAAACCGCGTTGACATTTTTTCCAAATGCCTTGCAATATCTCCTTAACGAAAAGAGCTAGAAGGCTGAAAATGCATATTTAGACTTGTAGGCATTGTGTGAACAAGATAGCGTTGAAAAATCGGCTCTAGCTTATTCCGCCTTAGAGAAAACCGCGTTGACATTTTTTCCAAATGCCTTGCAATATCTCCTTAACGAAAAGAGCTAGAAGGCTGAAAATGTAGATTTAGACTTGTAGGCATTGTGTGAACAAGATATCGTTGAAAAATCGGCTCTAGCTTATTCCGCCTTAGAGAAAACCGCGTTGACATTTTTTCCAAATGCCTTGCAATATCTCCTTAACAAAAAGAGCTAGAAGGCTGAAAATGCATATTTAGACTTGTAGGCATTGTGTGAACAAGATTGCGTTGAAAAATCGGCTCTAGCTTATTCCGCCTTAGAGAAAACCGCGTTGACATTTTTTCCAAATGCCTTGCAATATCTCCTTAACGAAAAGAGCTAGAAGGCTGAAAATGCATATTTAGACTTGTAGGCATTGTGTGAACAAGATAGCGTTGAAAAATCGGCTCTAGCTTATTCCGCCTTAGAGAAAACCGCGTTGACATTTTTTCCAAATGCCTTGCAATATCTCCTTAACGAAAAGAGCTAGAAGGCTGAAAATGTAGATTTAGACTTGTAGGCATTGTGTGAACAAGATATCGTTGAAAAATCTGCTCTAGCTTATTCCGCCTTAGAGAAAACCGCGTTGACATTTTTTCCAAATGCCTTGCAATATCTCCTTAACGAAAAGAGCTAGAAGGCTGAAAATGCATATTTAGACTTGTAGGCATTGTGTGAACAAGATATCGTTGAAAAATCGGCTCTAGCTTATTCCGCCTTAGAGAAAACCGCGTTGACATTTTTTCCAAATGCCTTGCAATATCTCCTTAACAAAAAGAGCTAGAAGGCTGAAAATGCATATTTAGACTTGTAGGCATTGTGTGAACAAGATAGCGTTGAAAAATCGGCTCTAGCTTATTCCGCCTTAGAGAAAACCGCGTTGACATTTTTTCCAAATGCCTTGCAATATCTCCTTAACGAAAAGAGCTAGAAGGCTGAAAATGTAGATTTAGACTTGTAGGCATTGTGTGAACAAGATAGCGTTGAAAAATCGGCTCTAGCTTATTCCGCCTTAGAGAAAACCGCGTTGACATTTTTTTCCAAATGCCTTGCAATATCTCCTTAACGAAAAGAGCTAGAAGGCTGAAAATGCATATTTAGACTTGTAGGCATTGTGTGAACAAGATAGCGTTGAAAAATCTGCTCTAGCTTATTCCGCCTTAGAGAAAACCGCGTTGACATTTTTTCCAAATGCCTTGCAATATCTCCTTAACGAAAAGAGCTAGAAGGCTGAAAATGTAGATTTAGACTTGTAGGCATTGTGTGAACAAGATAACGTTGAAAAATCGGCCCCAGCTTATTCCGCCTTAGAGAAAACCGCGTTGACATTTTTTCCAAATGCCTTGCAATATCTCCTTAACGAAAAGAGCTAGAAGGCTGAAAATGTAGATTTAGACTTGTAGGCATTGTGTGAACAAGATAGCATTGAAAAATCGGCGCTAGCTTATTCCGCCTTAGAGAAAACCGCGTTGACATTTTTTCCAAATGCCTTGCAATATCTCCTTAACGAAAAGAGCTAGAAGGCTGAAAATGCATATTTAGACTTGTAGGCATTGTGTGAACAAGATAGCGTTGAAAAATCGGCTCTAGCTTATTCCGCCTTAGAGAAAACCGCGTTGACATTTTTTCCAAATGCCTTGCAATATCTCCTTAACGAAAAGAGCTAGAAGGCTGAAAATGCATATTTAGACTTGTAGGCATTGTGTGAACAAGATAGCGTTGAAAAATCGGCTCTAGCTTATTCCGCCTTAGAGAAAACCGCGTTGGCATTTTTTCCAAATGCCTTGCAATATCTCCTTAACGAAACGAGCTAGAAGGCTGAAAATGCATATTTAGACTTGTAGGCATTGTCTGAACAAGATAGCGTTGAATAATCTGCTCCAGCTTATTCCGCCTTAGAGAAAACCGCGTTGACATTTTTTCCAAATGCCTTGCAATATCTCCTTAACGAAAAGAGCTAGAAGGCTGAAAATGTAGATTTAGACTTGTAGGCATTGTGTGAACAAGATATCGTTGAAAAATCTGCTCTAGCTTATTCCGCCTTAGAGAAAACCGCGTTGACATTTTTTCCAAATGCCTTGCAATATCTCCTTAACGAAAAGAGCTAGAAGGCTGAAAATGCATATTTAGACTTGTAGGCATTGTGTGAACAAGATAGCATTGAAAAATCGGCGCTAGCTTATTCCGCCTTAGAGAAAACCGCGTTGACATTTTTTCCAAATGCCTTGCAATATCTCCTTAACGAAAAGAGCTAGAAGGCTGAAAATGCATATTTAGACTTGTAGGCATTGTGTGAACAAGATAGCGTTGAAAAATCGGCTCTAGCTTATTCCGCCTTAGAGAAAACCGCGTTGACATTTTTTCCAAATGCCTTGCAATATCTCCTTAAAGAAAAGAGCTAGAAGGCTGAAAATGCATATTTAGACTTGTAGGCATTGTGTGAACAAGATAGCGTTGAAAAATCGGCTCTAGCTTATTCCGCCTTAGAGAAAACCGCGTTGACATTTTTTCCAAATGCCTTGCAATATCTCCTTAACGAAAAGAGCTAGAAGGCTGAAAATGCATATTTAGACTTGTAGGCATTGTGTGAACAAGATAGCGTTGAAAAATCGGCTCTAGCTTATTCCGCCTTAGAGAAAACCGCGTTGACATTTTTTCCAAATGCCTTGCAATATCTCCTTAACGAAAAGAGCTAGAAGGCTGAAAATGTAGATTTAGACTTGTAGGCATTGTGTGAACAAGATATCGTTGAAAAATCGGCTCTAGCTTATTCCGCCTTAGAGAAAACCGCGTTGACATTTTTTCCAAATGCCTTGCAATATCTCCTTAACAAAAAGAGCTAGAAGGCTGAAAATGCATATTTAGACTTGTAGGCATTGTGTGAACAAGATAGCGTTGAAAAATCGGCTCTAGCTTATTCCGCCTTAGAGAAAACCGCGTTGACATTTTTTCCAAATGCCTTGCAATATCTCCTTAACGAAAAGAGCTAGAAGGCTGAAAATGCAGATTTAGACTTGTAGGCATTGTGTGAACAAGATAGCGTTGAAAAATCGGCGCTAGCTTATTCCGCCTTAGAGAAAACCGCGTTGACATTTTTTCCAAATGCCTTGCAATATCTCCTTAACGAAAAGAGCTAGAAGGCTGAAAATGCATATTTAGACTTGTAGGCATTGTGTGAACAAGATAGCGTTGAAAAATCGGCTCTAGCTTATTCCGCCTTAGAGAAAACCGCGTTGACATTTTTTCCAAATGCCTTGCAATATCTCCTTAACGAAAAGAGCTAGAAGGCTGAAAATGTAGATTTAGACTTGTAGGCATTGTGTGAACAAGATATCGTTGAAAAATCGGCTCTAGCTTATTCCGCCTTAGAGAAAACCGCGTTGACATTTTTTCCAAATGCCTTGCAATATCTCCTTAACAAAAAGAGCTAGAAGGCTGAAAATGCATATTTAGACTTGTAGGCATTGTGTGAACAAGATTGCGTTGAAAAATCGGCTCTAGCTTATTCCGCCTTAGAGAAAACCGCGTTGACATTTTTTCCAAATGCCTTGCAATATCTCCTTAACGAAAAGAGCTAGAAGGCTGAAAATGCATATTTAGACTTGTAGGCATTGTGTGAACAAGATAGCGTTGAAAAATCGGCTCTAGCTTATTCCGCCTTAGAGAAAACCGCGTTGACATTTTTTCCAAATGCCTTGCAATATCTCTTTAACGAAAAGAGCTAGAAGGCTGAAAATGTAGATTTAGACTTGTAGGCATTGTGTGAACAAGATATCGTTGAAAAATCTGCTCTAGCTTATTCCGCCTTAGAGAAAACCGCGTTGACATTTTTTCCAAATGCCTTGCAATATCTCCTTAACGAAAAGAGCTAGAAGGCTGAAAATGCATATTTAGACTTGTAGGCATTGTGTGAACAAGATAGCATTGAAAAATCGGCGCTAGCTTATTCCGCCTTAGAGAAAACCGCGTTGACATTTTTTCCAAATGCCTTGCAATATCTCCTTAACGAAAAGAGCTAGAAGGCTGAAAATGCATATTTAGACTTGTAGGCATTGTGTGAACAAGATAGCGTTGAAAAATCTGCTCTAGCTTATTCCGCCTTAGAGAAAACCGCGTTGACATTTTTTCCAAATGCCTTGCAATATCTCCTTAACGAAAAGAGCTAGAAGGCTGAAAATGTAGATTTAGACTTGTAGGCATTGTGTGAACAAGATAACGTTGAAAAATCGGCCCCAGCTTATTCCGCCTTAGAGAAAACCGCGTTGACATTTTTTCCAAATGCCTTGCAATATCTCCTTAACGAAAAGAGCTAGAAGGCTGAAAATGTAGATTTAGACTTGTAGGCATTGTGTGAACAAGATAGCATTGAAAAATCGGCTCTAGCTTATTCCGCCTTAGAGAAAACCGCGTTGACATTTTTTCCAAATGCCTTGCAATATCTCCTTAACGAAAAGAGCTAGAAGGCTGAAAATGCATATTTAGACTTGTAGGCATTGTGTGAACAAGATAGCGTTGAAAAATCGGCTCTAGCTTATTCCGCCTTAGAGAAAACCGCGTTGACATTTTTTCCAAATGCCTTGCAATATCTCCTTAACGAAAAGAGCTAGAAGGCTGAAAATGCATATTTAGACTTGTAGGCATTGTGTGAACAAGATAGCGTTGAAAAATCGGCTCTAGCTTATTCCGCCTTAGAGAAAACCGCGTTGACATTTTTTCCAAATGCCTTGCAATATCTCCTTAACGAAAAGAGCTAGAAGGCTGAAAATGTAGATTTAGACTTGTAGGCATTGTGTGAACAAGATATCGTTGAAAAATCGGCTCTAGCTTATTCCGCCTTAGAGAAAACCGCGTTGACATTTTTTCCAAATGCCTTGCAATATCTCCTTAACAAAAAGAGCTAGAAGGCTGAAAATGCATATTTAGACTTGTAGGCATTGTGTGAACAAGATAGCGTTGAAAAATCGGCTCTAGCTTATTCCGCCTTAGAGAAAACCGCGTTGACATTTTTTCCAAATGCCTTGCAATATCTCCTTAACGAAAAGAGCTAGAAGGCTGAAAATGCAGATTTAGACTTGTAGGCATTGTGTGAACAAGATAGCGTTGAAAAATCGGCGCTAGCTTATTCCGCCTTAGAGAAAACCGCGTTGACATTTTTTCCAAATGCCTTGCAATATCTCCTTAACGAAAAGAGCTAGAAGGCTGAAAATGCATATTTAGACTTGTAGGCATTGTGTGAACAAGATAGCGTTGAAAAATCGGCTCTAGCTTATTCCGCCTTAGAGAAAACCGCGTTGACATTTTTTCCAAATGCCTTGCAATATCTCCTTAACGAAAAGAGCTAGAAGGCTGAAAATGTAGATTTAGACTTGTAGGCATTGTGTGAACAAGATATCGTTGAAAAATCGGCTCTAGCTTATTCCGCCTTAGAGAAAACCGCGTTGACATTTTTTCCAAATGCCTTGCAATATCTCCTTAACAAAAAGAGCTAGAAGGCTGAAAATGCATATTTAGACTTGTAGGCATTGTGTGAACAAGATTGCGTTGAAAAATCGGCTCTAGCTTATTCCGCCTTAGAGAAAACCGCGTTGACATTTTTTCCAAATGCCTTGCAATATCTCCTTAACGAAAAGAGCTAGAAGGCTGAAAATGCATATTTAGACTTGTAGGCATTGTGTGAACAAGATAGCGTTGAAAAATCGGCTCTAGCTTATTCCGCCTTAGAGAAAACCGCGTTGACATTTTTTCCAAATGCCTTGCAATATCTCTTTAACGAAAAGAGCTAGAAGGCTGAAAATGTAGATTTAGACTTGTAGGCATTGTGTGAACAAGATATCGTTGAAAAATCTGCTCTAGCTTATTCCGCCTTAGAGAAAACCGCGTTGACATTTTTTCCAAATGCCTTGCAATATCTCCTTAACGAAAAGAGCTAGAAGGCTGAAAATGCATATTTAGACTTGTAGGCATTGTGTGAACAAGATAGCATTGAAAAATCGGCGCTAGCTTATTCCGCCTTAGAGAAAACCGCGTTGACATTTTTTCCAAATGCCTTGCAATATCTCCTTAACGAAAAGAGCTAGAAGGCTGAAAATGCATATTTAGACTTGTAGGCATTGTGTGAACAAGATAGCGTTGAAAAATCGGCTCTAGCTTATTCCGCCTTAGAGAAAACCGCGTTGACATTTTTTCCAAATGCCTTGCAATATCTCCTTAACGAAAAGAGCTAGAAGGCTGAAAATGCATATTTAGACTTGTAGGCATTGTGTGAACAAGATAGCGTTGAAAAATCGGCTCTAGCTTATTCCGCCTTAGAGAAAACCGCGTTGGCATTTTTTCCAAATGCCTTGCAATATCTCCTTAACGAAACGAGCTAGAAGGCTGAAAATGCATATTTAGACTTGTAGGCATTGTCTGAACAAGATAGCGTTGAATAATCTGCTCCAGCTTATTCCGCCTTAGAGAAAACCGCGTTGACATTTTTTCCAAATGCCTTGCAATATCTCCTTAACGAAAAGAGCTAGAAGGCTGAAAATGTAGATTTAGACTTGTAGGCATTGTGTGAACAAGATATCGTTGAAAAATCTGCTCTAGCTTATTCCGCCTTAGAGAAAACCGCGTTGACATTTTTTCCAAATGCCTTGCAATATCTCCTTAACGAAAAGAGCTAGAAGGCTGAAAATGCATATTTAGATTTGTAGGCATTGTGTGAACAAGATAGCATTGAAAAATCGGCGCTAGCTTATTCCGCCTTAGAGAAAACCGCGTTGACATTTTTTCCAAATGCCTTGCAATATCTCCTTAACGAAAAGAGCTAGAAGGCTGAAAATGCATATTTAGACTTGTAGGCATTGTGTGAACAAGATAGCGTTGAAAAATCGGCTCTAGCTTATTCCGCCTTAGAGAAAACCGCGTTGACATTTTTTCCAAATGCCTTGCAATATCTCCTTAACGAAAAGAGCTAGAAGGCTGAAAATGCATATTTAGACTTGTAGGCATTGTGTGAACAAGATAGCGTTGAAAAATCGGCTCTAGCTTATTCCGCCTTAGAGAAAACCGCGTTGACATTTTTTCCAAATGCCTTGCAATATCTCCTTAACGAAAAGAGCTAGAAGGCTGAAAATGCATATTTAGACTTGTAGGCATTGTGTGAACAAGATAGCGTTGAAAAATCGGCTCTAGCTTATTCCGCCTTAGAGAAAACCGCGTTGACATTTTTTCCAAATGCCTTGCAATATCTCCTTAACGAAAAGAGCTAGAAGGCTGAAAATGTAGATTTAGACTTGTAGGCATTGTGTGAACAAGATATCGTTGAAAAATCGGCTCTAGCTTATTCCGCCTTAGAGAAAACCGCGTTGACATTTTTTCCAAATGCCTTGCAATATCTCCTTAACAAAAAGAGCTAGAAGGCTGAAAATGCATATTTAGACTTGTAGGCATTGTGTGAACAAGATAGCGTTGAAAAATCGGCTCTAGCTTATTCCGCCTTAGAGAAAACCGCGTTGACATTTTTTCCAAATGCCTTGCAATATCTCCTTAACGAAAAGAGCTAGAAGGCTGAAAATGCAGATTTAGACTTGTAGGCATTGTGTGAACAAGATAGCGTTGAAAAATCGGCGCTAGCTTATTCCGCCTTAGAGAAAACCGCGTTGACATTTTTTCCAAATGCCTTGCAATATCTCCTTAACGAAAAGAGCTAGAAGGCTGAAAATGCATATTTAGACTTGTAGGCATTGTGTGAACAAGATAGCGTTGAAAAATCGGCTCTAGCTTATTCCGCCTTAGAGAAAACCGCGTTGACATTTTTTCCAAATGCCTTGCAATATCTCCTTAACGAAAAGAGCTAGAAGGCTGAAAATGTAGATTTAGACTTGTAGGCATTGTGTGAACAAGATATCGTTGAAAAATCGGCTCTAGCTTATTCCGCCTTAGAGAAAACCGCGTTGACATTTTTTCCAAATGCCTTGCAATATCTCCTTAACAAAAAGAGCTAGAAGGCTGAAAATGCATATTTAGACTTGTAGGCATTGTGTGAACAAGATTGCGTTGAAAAATCGGCTCTAGCTTATTCCGCCTTAGAGAAAACCGCGTTGACATTTTTTCCAAATGCCTTGCAATATCTCCTTAACGAAAAGAGCTAGAAGGCTGAAAATGCATATTTAGACTTGTAGGCATTGTGTGAACAAGATAGCGTTGAAAAATCGGCTCTAGCTTATTCCGCCTTAGAGAAAACCGCGTTGACATTTTTTCCAAATGCCTTGCAATATCTCTTTAACGAAAAGAGCTAGAAGGCTGAAAATGTAGATTTAGACTTGTAGGCATTGTGTGAACAAGATATCGTTGAAAAATCTGCTCTAGCTTATTCCGCCTTAGAGAAAACCGCGTTGACATTTTTTCCAAATGCCTTGCAATATCTCCTTAACGAAAAGAGCTAGAAGGCTGAAAATGCATATTTAGACTTGTAGGCATTGTGTGAACAAGATATCGTTGAAAAATCGGCTCTAGCTTATTCCGCCTTAGAGAAAACCGCGTTGACATTTTTTCCAAATGCCTTGCAATATCTCCTTAACAAAAAGAGCTAGAAGGCTGAAAATGCATATTTAGACTTGTAGGCATTGTGTGAACAAGATAGCGTTGAAAAATCGGCTCTAGCTTATTCCGCCTTAGAGAAAACCGCGTTGACATTTTTTCCAAATGCCTTGCAATATCTCCTTAACGAAAAGAGCTAGAAGGCTGAAAATGTAGATTTAGACTTGTAGGCATTGTGTGAACAAGATAGCGTTGAAAAATCGGCTCTAGCTTATTCCGCCTTAGAGAAAACCGCGTTGACATTTTTTCCAAATGCCTTGCAATATCTCCTTAACGAAAAGAGCTAGAAGGCTGAAAATGCAGATTTAGACTTGTAGGCATTGTGTGAACAAGATAGCGTTGAAAAATCGGCGCTAGCTTATTCCGCCTTAGAGAAAACCGCGTTGACATTTTTTCCAAATGCCTTGCAATATCTCCTTAACGAAAAGAGCTAGAAGGCTGAAAATGCATATTTAGACTTGTAGGCATTGTGTGAACAAGATAGCGTTGAAAAATCGGCTCTAGCTTATTCCGCCTTAGAGAAAACCGCGTTGACATTTTTTCCAAATGCCTTGCAATATCTCCTTAACGAAAAGAGCTAGAAGGCTGAAAATGTAGATTTAGACTTGTAGGCATTGTGTGAACAAGATATCGTTGAAAAATCGGCTCTAGCTTATTCCGCCTTAGAGAAAACCGCGTTGACATTTTTTCCAAATGCCTTGCAATATCTCCTTAACAAAAAGAGCTAGAAGGCTGAAAATGCATATTTAGACTTGTAGGCATTGTGTGAACAAGATTGCGTTGAAAAATCGGCTCTAGCTTATTCCGCCTTAGAGAAAACCGCGTTGACATTTTTTCCAAATGCCTTGCAATATCTCCTTAACGAAAAGAGCTAGAAGGCTGAAAATGCATATTTAGACTTGTAGGCATTGTGTGAACAAGATAGCGTTGAAAAATCGGCTCTAGCTTATTCCGCCTTAGAGAAAACCGCGTTGACATTTTTTCCAAATGCCTTGCAATATCTCTTTAACGAAAAGAGCTAGAAGGCTGAAAATGTAGATTTAGACTTGTAGGCATTGTGTGAACAAGATATCGTTGAAAAATCTGCTCTAGCTTATTCCGCCTTAGAGAAAACCGCGTTGACATTTTTTCCAAATGCCTTGCAATATCTCCTTAACGAAAAGAGCTAGAAGGCTGAAAATGCATATTTAGACTTGTAGGCATTGTGTGAACAAGATAGCATTGAAAAATCGGCGCTAGCTTATTCCGCCTTAGAGAAAACCGCGTTGACATTTTTTCCAAATGCCTTGCAATATCTCCTTAACGAAAAGAGCTAGAAGGCTGAAAATGCATATTTAGACTTGTAGGCATTGTGTGAACAAGATAGCGTTGAAAAATCGGCTCTAGCTTATTCCGCCTTAGAGAAAACCGCGTTGACATTTTTTCCAAATGCCTTGCAATATCTCCTTAACGAAAAGAGCTAGAAGGCTGAAAATGCATATTTAGACTTGTAGGCATTGTGTGAACAAGATAGCGTTGAAAAATCGGCTCTAGCTTATTCCGCCTTAGAGAAAACCGCGTTGGCATTTTTTCCAAATGCCTTGCAATATCTCCTTAACGAAACGAGCTAGAAGGCTGAAAATGCATATTTAGACTTGTAGGCATTGTCTGAACAAGATAGCGTTGAATAATCTGCTCCAGCTTATTCCGCTTTAGAGAAAACCGCGTTGACATTTTTTCCAAATGCCTTGCAATATCTCCTTAACGAAAAGAGCTAGAAGGCTGAAAATGTAGATTTAGACTTGTAGGCATTGTGTGAACAAGATATCGTTGAAAAATCTGCTCTAGCTTATTCCGCCTTAGAGAAAACCGCGTTGACATTTTTTCCAAATGCCTTGCAATATCTCCTTAACGAAAAGAGCTAGAAGGCTGAAAATGCATATTTAGACTTGTAGGCATTGTGTGAACAAGATAGCATTGAAAAATCGGCGCTAGCTTATTCCGCCTTAGAGAAAACCGCGTTGACATTTTTTCCAAATGCCTTGCAATATCTCCTTAACGAAAAGAGCTAGAAGGCTGAAAATGCATATTTAGACTTGTAGGCATTGTGTGAACAAGATAGCGTTGAAAAATCGGCTCTAGCTTATTCCGCCTTAGAGAAAACCGCGTTGACATTTTTTCCAAATGCCTTGCAATATCTCCTTAACGAAAAGAGCTAGAAGGCTGAAAATGCATATTTAGACTTGTAGGCATTGTGTGAACAAGATAGCGTTGAAAAATCGGCTCTAGCTTATTCCGCCTTAGAGAAAACCGCGTTGACATTTTTTCCAAATGCCTTGCAATATCTCCTTAACGAAAAGAGCTAGAAGGCTGAAAATGCATATTTAGACTTGTAGGCATTGTGTGAACAAGATAGCGTTGAAAAATCGGCTCTAGCTTATTCCGCCTTAGAGAAAACCGCGTTGACATTTTTTCCAAATGCCTTGCAATATCTCCTTAACGAAAAGAGCTAGAAGGCTGAAAATGTAGATTTAGACTTGTAGGCATTGTGTGAACAAGATATCGTTGAAAAATCGGCTCTAGCTTATTCCGCCTTAGAGAAAACCGCGTTGACATTTTTTCCAAATGCCTTGCAATATCTCCTTAACAAAAAGAGCTAGAAGGCTGAAAATGCATATTTAGACTTGTAGGCATTGTGTGAACAAGATAGCGTTGAAAAATCGGCTCTAGCTTATTCCGCCTTAGAGAAAACCGCGTTGACATTTTTTCCAAATGCCTTGCAATATCTCCTTAACGAAAAGAGCTAGAAGGCTGAAAATGCAGATTTAGACTTGTAGGCATTGTGTGAACAAGATAGCGTTGAAAAATCGGCGCTAGCTTATTCCGCCTTAGAGAAAACCGCGTTGACATTTTTTCCAAATGCCTTGCAATATCTCCTTAACGAAAAGAGCTAGAAGGCTGAAAATGCATATTTAGACTTGTAGGCATTGTGTGAACAAGATAGCGTTGAAAAATCGGCTCTAGCTTATTCCGCCTTAGAGAAAACCGCGTTGACATTTTTTCCAAATGCCTTGCAATATCTCCTTAACGAAAAGAGCTAGAAGGCTGAAAATGTAGATTTAGACTTGTAGGCATTGTGTGAACAAGATATCGTTGAAAAATCGGCTCTAGCTTATTCCGCCTTAGAGAAAACCGCGTTGACATTTTTTCCAAATGCCTTGCAATATCTCCTTAACGAAAAGAGCTAGAAGGCTGAAAATGCATATTTAGACTTGTAGGCATTGTGTGAACAAGATATCGTTGAAAAATCGGCTCTAGCTTATTCCGCCTTAGAGAAAACCGCGTTGACATTTTTTCCAAATGCCTTGCAATATCTCCTTAACAAAAAGAGCTAGAAGGCTGAAAATGCATATTTAGACTTGTAGGCATTGTGTGAACAAGATAGCGTTGAAAAATCGGCTCTAGCTTATTCCGCCTTAGAGAAAACCGCGTTGACATTTTTTCCAAATGCCTTGCAATATCTCCTTAACGAAAAGAGCTAGAAGGCTGAAAATGTAGATTTAGACTTGTAGGCATTGTGTGAACAAGATAGCGTTGAAAAATCGGCTCTAGCTTATTCCGCCTTAGAGAAAACCGCGTTGACATTTTTTCCAAATGCCTTGCAATATCTCCTTAACGAAAAGAGCTAGAAGGCTGAAAATGCAGATTTAGACTTGTAGGCATTGTGTGAACAAGATAGCGTTGAAAAATCGGCGCTAGCTTATTCCGCCTTAGAGAAAACCGCGTTGACATTTTTTCCAAATGCCTTGCAATATCTCCTTAACGAAAAGAGCTAGAAGGCTGAAAATGCATATTTAGACTTGTAGGCATTGTGTGAACAAGATAGCGTTGAAAAATCGGCTCTAGCTTATTCCGCCTTAGAGAAAACCGCGTTGACATTTTTTCCAAATGCCTTGCAATATCTCCTTAACGAAAAGAGCTAGAAGGCTGAAAATGTAGATTTAGACTTGTAGGCATTGTGTGAACAAGATATCGTTGAAAAATCGGCTCTAGCTTATTCCGCCTTAGAGAAAACCGCGTTGACATTTTTTCCAAATGCCTTGCAATATCTCCTTAACAAAAAGAGCTAGAAGGCTGAAAATGCATATTTAGACTTGTAGGCATTGTGTGAACAAGATTGCGTTGAAAAATCGGCTCTAGCTTATTCCGCCTTAGAGAAAACCGCGTTGACATTTTTTCCAAATGCCTTGCAATATCTCCTTAACGAAAAGAGCTAGAAGGCTGAAAATGCATATTTAGACTTGTAGGCATTGTGTGAACAAGATAGCGTTGAAAAATCGGCTCTAGCTTATTCCGCCTTAGAGAAAACCGCGTTGACATTTTTTCCAAATGCCTTGCAATATCTCTTTAACGAAAAGAGCTAGAAGGCTGAAAATGTAGATTTAGACTTGTAGGCATTGTGTGAACAAGATATCGTTGAAAAATCTGCTCTAGCTTATTCCGCCTTAGAGAAAACCGCGTTGACATTTTTTCCAAATGCCTTGCAATATCTCCTTAACGAAAAGAGCTAGAAGGCTGAAAATGCATATTTAGACTTGTAGGCATTGTGTGAACAAGATAGCATTGAAAAATCGGCGCTAGCTTATTCCGCCTTAGAGAAAACCGCGTTGACATTTTTTCCAAATGCCTTGCAATATCTCCTTAACGAAAAGAGCTAGAAGGCTGAAAATGCATATTTAGACTTGTAGGCATTGTGTGAACAAGATAGCGTTGAAAAATCGGCTCTAGCTTATTCCGCCTTAGAGAAAACCGCGTTGACATTTTTTCCAAATGCCTTGCAATATCTCCTTAACGAAAAGAGCTAGAAGGCTGAAAATGCATATTTAGACTTGTAGGCATTGTGTGAACAAGATAGCGTTGAAAAATCGGCTCTAGCTTATTCCGCCTTAGAGAAAACCGCGTTGGCATTTTTTCCAAATGCCTTGCAATATCTCCTTAACGAAACGAGCTAGAAGGCTGAAAATGCATATTTAGACTTGTAGGCATTGTCTGAACAAGATAGCGTTGAATAATCTGCTCCAGCTTATTCCGCTTTAGAGAAAACCGCGTTGACATTTTTTCCAAATGCCTTGCAATATCTCCTTAACGAAAAGAGCTAGAAGGCTGAAAATGTAGATTTAGACTTGTAGGCATTGTGTGAACAAGATATCGTTGAAAAATCTGCTCTAGCTTATTCCGCCTTAGAGAAAACCGCGTTGACATTTTTTCCAAATGCCTTGCAATATCTCCTTAACGAAAAGAGCTAGAAGGCTGAAAATGCATATTTAGACTTGTAGGCATTGTGTGAACAAGATAGCATTGAAAAATCGGCGCTAGCTTATTCCGCCTTAGAGAAAACCGCGTTGACATTTTTTCCAAATGCCTTGCAATATCTCCTTAACGAAAAGAGCTAGAAGGCTGAAAATGCATATTTAGACTTGTAGGCATTGTGTGAACAAGATAGCGTTGAAAAATCGGCTCTAGCTTATTCCGCCTTAGAGAAAACCGCGTTGACATTTTTTCCAAATGCCTTGCAATATCTCCTTAACGAAAAGAGCTAGAAGGCTGAAAATGCATATTTAGACTTGTAGGCATTGTGTGAACAAGATAGCGTTGAAAAATCGGCTCTAGCTTATTCCGCCTTAGAGAAAACCGCGTTGACATTTTTTCCAAATGCCTTGCAATATCTCCTTAACGAAAAGAGCTAGAAGGCTGAAAATGCATATTTAGACTTGTAGGCATTGTGTGAACAAGATAGCGTTGAAAAATCGGCTCTAGCTTATTCCGCCTTAGAGAAAACCGCGTTGACATTTTTTCCAAATGCCTTGCAATATCTCCTTAACGAAAAGAGCTAGAAGGCTGAAAATGTAGATTTAGACTTGTAGGCATTGTGTGAACAAGATATCGTTGAAAAATCGGCTCTAGCTTATTCCGCCTTAGAGAAAACCGCGTTGACATTTTTTCCAAATGCCTTGCAATATCTCCTTAACAAAAAGAGCTAGAAGGCTGAAAATGCATATTTAGACTTGTAGGCATTGTGTGAACAAGATAGCGTTGAAAAATCGGCTCTAGCTTATTCCGCCTTAGAGAAAACCGCGTTGACATTTTTTCCAAATGCCTTGCAATATCTCCTTAACGAAAAGAGCTAGAAGGCTGAAAATGCAGATTTAGACTTGTAGGCATTGTGTGAACAAGATAGCGTTGAAAAATCGGCGCTAGCTTATTCCGCCTTAGAGAAAACCGCGTTGACATTTTTTCCAAATGCCTTGCAATATCTCCTTAACGAAAAGAGCTAGAAGGCTGAAAATGCATATTTAGACTTGTAGGCATTGTGTGAACAAGATAGCGTTGAAAAATCGGCTCTAGCTTATTCCGCCTTAGAGAAAACCGCGTTGACATTTTTTCCAAATGCCTTGCAATATCTCCTTAACGAAAAGAGCTAGAAGGCTGAAAATGTAGATTTAGACTTGTAGGCATTGTGTGAACAAGATATCGTTGAAAAATCGGCTCTAGCTTATTCCGCCTTAGAGAAAACCGCGTTGACATTTTTTCCAAATGCCTTGCAATATCTCCTTAACAAAAAGAGCTAGAAGGCTGAAAATGCATATTTAGACTTGTAGGCATTGTGTGAACAAGATTGCGTTGAAAAATCGGCTCTAGCTTATTCCGCCTTAGAGAAAACCGCGTTGACATTTTTTCCAAATGCCTTGCAATATCTCCTTAACGAAAAGAGCTAGAAGGCTGAAAATGCATATTTAGACTTGTAGGCATTGTGTGAACAAGATAGCGTTGAAAAATCGGCTCTAGCTTATTCCGCCTTAGAGAAAACCGCGTTGACATTTTTTCCAAATGCCTTGCAATATCTCTTTAACGAAAAGAGCTAGAAGGCTGAAAATGTAGATTTAGACTTGTAGGCATTGTGTGAACAAGATATCGTTGAAAAATCTGCTCTAGCTTATTCCGCCTTAGAGAAAACCGCGTTGACATTTTTTCCAAATGCCTTGCAATATCTCCTTAACGAAAAGAGCTAGAAGGCTGAAAATGCATATTTAGACTTGTAGGCATTGTGTGAACAAGATATCGTTGAAAAATCGGCTCTAGCTTATTCCGCCTTAGAGAAAACCGCGTTGACATTTTTTCCAAATGCCTTGCAATATCTCCTTAACAAAAAGAGCTAGAAGGCTGAAAATGCATATTTAGACTTGTAGGCATTGTGTGAACAAGATAGCGTTGAAAAATCGGCTCTAGCTTATTCCGCCTTAGAGAAAACCGCGTTGACATTTTTTCCAAATGCCTTGCAATATCTCCTTAACGAAAAGAGCTAGAAGGCTGAAAATGTAGATTTAGACTTGTAGGCATTGTGTGAACAAGATAGCGTTGAAAAATCGGCTCTAGCTTATTCCGCCTTAGAGAAAACCGCGTTGACATTTTTTTCCAAATGCCTTGCAATATCTCCTTAACGAAAAGAGCTAGAAGGCTGAAAATGCATATTTAGACTTGTAGGCATTGTGTGAACAAGATAGCGTTGAAAAATCTGCTCTAGCTTATTCCGCCTTAGAGAAAACCGCGTTGACATTTTTTCCAAATGCCTTGCAATATCTCCTTAACGAAAAGAGCTAGAAGGCTGAAAATGTAGATTTAGACTTGTAGGCATTGTGTGAACAAGATAACGTTGAAAAATCGGCCCCAGCTTATTCCGCCTTAGAGAAAACCGCGTTGACATTTTTTCCAAATGCCTTGCAATATCTCCTTAACGAAAAGAGCTAGAAGGCTGAAAATGTAGATTTAGACTTGTAGGCATTGTGTGAACAAGATAGCATTGAAAAATCGGCGCTAGCTTATTCCGCCTTAGAGAAAACCGCGTTGACATTTTTTCCAAATGCCTTGCAATATCTCCTTAACGAAAAGAGCTAGAAGGCTGAAAATGCATATTTAGACTTGTAGGCATTGTGTGAACAAGATAGCGTTGAAAAATCGGCTCTAGCTTATTCCGCCTTAGAGAAAACCGCGTTGACATTTTTTCCAAATGCCTTGCAATATCTCCTTAACGAAAAGAGCTAGAAGGCTGAAAATGCATATTTAGACTTGTAGGCATTGTGTGAACAAGATAGCGTTGAAAAATCGGCTCTAGCTTATTCCGCCTTAGAGAAAACCGCGTTGGCATTTTTTCCAAATGCCTTGCAATATCTCCTTAACGAAAAGAGCTAGAAGGCTGAAAATGCATATTTAGACTTGTAGGCATTGTCTGAACAAGATAGCGTTGAATAATCTGCTCCAGCTTATTCCGCCTTAGAGAAAACCGCGTTGACATTTTTTCCAAATGCCTTGCAATATCTCCTTAACGAAAAGAGCTAGAAGGCTGAAAATGTAGATTTAGACTTGTAGGCATTGTGTGAACAAGATATCGTTGAAAAATCTGCTCTAGCTTATTCCGCCTTAGAGAAAACCGCGTTGACATTTTTTCCAAATGCCTTGCAATATCTCCTTAACGAAAAGAGCTAGAAGGCTGAAAATGCATATTTAGACTTGTAGGCATTGTGTGAACAGGATAGCATTGAAAAATCGGCGCTAGCTTATTCCGCCTTAGAGAAAACCGCGTTGACATTTTTTCCAAATGCCTTGCAATATCTCCTTAACGAAAAGAGCTAGAAGGCTGAAAATGCATATTTAGACTTGTAGGCATTGTGTGAACAAGATAGCGTTGAAAAATCGGCTCTAGCTTATTCCGCCTTAGAGAAAACCGCGTTGACATTTTTTCCAAATGCCTTGCAATATCTCCTTAACGAAAAGAGCTAGAAGGCTGAAAATGCATATTTAGACTTGTAGGCATTGTGTGAACAAGATAGCGTTGAAAAATCGGCTCTAGCTTATTCCGCCTTAGAGAAAACCGCGTTGACATTTTTTCCAAATGCCTTGCAATATCTCCTTAACGAAAAGAGCTAGAAGGCTGAAAATGCATATTTAGACTTGTAGGCATTGTGTGAACAAGATAGCGTTGAAAAATCGGCGCTAGCTTATTCCGCCTTAGAGAAAACCGCGTTGACATTTTTTCCAAATGCCTTGCAATATCTCCTTAACGAAAAGAGCTAGAAGGCTGAAAATGCATATTTAGACTTGTAGGCATTGTGTGAACAAGATAGCGTTGAAAAATCGGCTCTAGCTTATTCCGCCTTAGAGAAAACCGCGTTGACATTTTTTCCAAATGCCTTGCAATATCTCCTTAACGAAAAGAGCTAGAAGGCTGAAAATGCATATTTAGACTTGTAGGCATTGTGTGAACAAGATAGCGTTGAAAAATCGGCTCTAGCTTATTCCGCCTTAGAGAAAACCGCATTGACATTTTTTCCAAATGCCTTGCAATATCTCCTTAACGAAACGAGCTAGAAGGCTGAAAATGCATATTTAGACTTGTAGGCATTGTCTGAACAAGATAGCGTTGAAAAATCTGCTCCAGCTTATTCCGCCTTAGAGAAAACCGCGTTGACATTTTTTCCAAATGCCTTGCAATATCTCCTTAACGAAAAGAGCTAGAAGGCTGAAAATGTAGATTTAGACTTGTAGGCATTGTGTGAACAAGATATCGTTGAAAAATCGGCTCTAGCTTATTCCGCCTTAGAGAAAACCGCGTTGACATTTTTTCCAAATGCCTTGCAATATCTCCTTAACAAAAAGAGCTAGAAGGCTGAAAATGCATATTTAGACTTGTAGGCATTGTGTGAACAAGATAGCGTTGAAAAATCGGCTCTAGCTTATTCCGCCTTAGAGAAAACCGCGTTGACATTTTTTCCAAATGCCTTGCAATATCTCTTTAACGAAAAGAGCTAGAAGGCTGAAAATGTAGATTTAGACTTGTAGGCATTGTGTGAACAAGATATCGTTGAAAAATCTGCTCTAGCTTATTCCGCCTTAGAGAAAACCGCGTTGACATTTTTTCCAAATGCCTTGCAATATCTCCTTAACGAAAAGAGCTAGAAGGCTGAAAATGCATATTTAGACTTGTAGGCATTGTGTGAACAAGATAGCATTGAAAAATCGGCGCTAGCTTATTCCGCCTTAGAGAAAACCGCGTTGACATTTTTTCCAAATGCCTTGCAATATCTCCTTAACGAAAAGAGCTAGAAGGCTGAAAATGCATATTTAGACTTGTAGGCATTGTGTGAACAAGATAGCGTTGAAAAATCGGCTCTAGCTTATTCCGCCTTAGAGAAAACCGCGTTGACATTTTTTCCAAATGCCTTGCAATATCTCCTTAACGAAAAGAGCTAGAAGGCTGAAAATGCATATTTAGACTTGTAGGCATTGTGTGAACAAGATAGCGTTGAAAAATCGGCTCTAGCTTATTCCGCCTTAGAGAAAACCGCGTTGGCATTTTTTCCAAATGCCTTGCAATATCTCCTTAACGAAACGAGCTAGAAGGCTGAAAATGCATATTTAGACTTGTAGGCATTGTCTGAACAAGATAGCGTTGAATAATCTGCTCCAGCTTATTCCGCCTTAGAGAAAACCGCGTTGACATTTTTTCCAAATGCCTTGCAATATCTCCTTAACGAAAAGAGCTAGAAGGCTGAAAATGTAGATTTAGACTTGTAGGCATTGTGTGAACAAGATATCGTTGAAAAATCTGCTCTAGCTTATTCCGCCTTAGAGAAAACCGCGTTGACATTTTTTCCAAATGCCTTGCAATATCTCCTTAACGAAAAGAGCTAGAAGGCTGAAAATGCATATTTAGATTTGTAGGCATTGTGTGAACAAGATAGCATTGAAAAATCGGCGCTAGCTTATTCCGCCTTAGAGAAAACCGCGTTGACATTTTTTCCAAATGCCTTGCAATATCTCCTTAACGAAAAGAGCTAGAAGGCTGAAAATGCATATTTAGACTTGTAGGCATTGTGTGAACAAGATAGCGTTGAAAAATCGGCTCTAGCTTATTCCGCCTTAGAGAAAACCGCGTTGACATTTTTTCCAAATGCCTTGCAATATCTCCTTAACGAAAAGAGCTAGAAGGCTGAAAATGCATATTTAGACTTGTAGGCATTGTGTGAACAAGATAGCGTTGAAAAATCGGCTCTAGCTTATTCCGCCTTAGAGAAAACCGCGTTGACATTTTTTCCAAATGCCTTGCAATATCTCCTTAACGAAAAGAGCTAGAAGGCTGAAAATGCATATTTAGACTTGTAGGCATTGTGTGAACAAGATAGCGTTGAAAAATCGGCTCTAGCTTATTCCGCCTTAGAGAAAACCGCGTTGACATTTTTTCCAAATGCCTTGCAATATCTCCTTAACGAAAAGAGCTAGAAGGCTGAAAATGTAGATTTAGACTTGTAGGCATTGTGTGAACAAGATATCGTTGAAAAATCGGCTCTAGCTTATTCCGCCTTAGAGAAAACCGCGTTGACATTTTTTCCAAATGCCTTGCAATATCTCCTTAACAAAAAGAGCTAGAAGGCTGAAAATGCATATTTAGACTTGTAGGCATTGTGTGAACAAGATAGCGTTGAAAAATCGGCTCTAGCTTATTCCGCCTTAGAGAAAACCGCGTTGACATTTTTTCCAAATGCCTTGCAATATCTCCTTAACGAAAAGAGCTAGAAGGCTGAAAATGCAGATTTAGACTTGTAGGCATTGTGTGAACAAGATAGCGTTGAAAAATCGGCGCTAGCTTATTCCGCCTTAGAGAAAACCGCGTTGACATTTTTTCCAAATGCCTTGCAATATCTCCTTAACGAAAAGAGCTAGAAGGCTGAAAATGCATATTTAGACTTGTAGGCATTGTGTGAACAAGATAGCGTTGAAAAATCGGCTCTAGCTTATTCCGCCTTAGAGAAAACCGCGTTGACATTTTTTCCAAATGCCTTGCAATATCTCCTTAACGAAAAGAGCTAGAAGGCTGAAAATGTAGATTTAGACTTGTAGGCATTGTGTGAACAAGATATCGTTGAAAAATCGGCTCTAGCTTATTCCGCCTTAGAGAAAACCGCGTTGACATTTTTTCCAAATGCCTTGCAATATCTCCTTAACAAAAAGAGCTAGAAGGCTGAAAATGCATATTTAGACTTGTAGGCATTGTGTGAACAAGATATCGTTGAAAAATCGGCTCTAGCTTATTCCGCCTTAGAGAAAACCGCGTTGACATTTTTTCCAAATGCCTTGCAATATCTCCTTAACGAAAAGAGCTAGAAGGCTGAAAATGCATATTTAGACTTGTAGGCATTGTGTGAACAAGATAGCGTTGAAAAATCGGCTCTAGCTTATTCCGCCTTAGAGAAAACCGCGTTGACATTTTTTCCAAATGCCTTGCAATATCTCTTTAACGAAAAGAGCTAGAAGGCTGAAAATGTAGATTTAGACTTGTAGGCATTGTGTGAACAAGATATCGTTGAAAAATCTGCTCTAGCTTATTCCGCCTTAGAGAAAACCGCGTTGACATTTTTTCCAAATGCCTTGCAATATCTCCTTAACGAAAAGAGCTAGAAGGCTGAAAATGCATATTTAGACTTGTAGGCATTGTGTGAACAAGATATCGTTGAAAAATCGGCTCTAGCTTATTCCGCCTTAGAGAAAACCGCGTTGACATTTTTTCCAAATGCCTTGCAATATCTCCTTAACAAAAAGAGCTAGAAGGCTGAAAATGCATATTTAGACTTGTAGGCATTGTGTGAACAAGATAGCGTTGAAAAATCGGCTCTAGCTTATTCCGCCTTAGAGAAAACCGCGTTGACATTTTTTCCAAATGCCTTGCAATATCTCCTTAACGAAAAGAGCTAGAAGGCTGAAAATGTAGATTTAGACTTGTAGGCATTGTGTGAACAAGATAGCGTTGAAAAATCGGCTCTAGCTTATTCCGCCTTAGAGAAAACCGCGTTGACATTTTTTCCAAATGCCTTGCAATATCTCCTTAACGAAAAGAGCTAGAAGGCTGAAAATGCAGATTTAGACTTGTAGGCATTGTGTGAACAAGATAGCGTTGAAAAATCGGCGCTAGCTTATTCCGCCTTAGAGAAAACCGCGTTGACATTTTTTCCAAATGCCTTGCAATATCTCCTTAACGAAAAGAGCTAGAAGGCTGAAAATGCATATTTAGACTTGTAGGCATTGTGTGAACAAGATAGCGTTGAAAAATCGGCTCTAGCTTATTCCGCCTTAGAGAAAACCGCGTTGACATTTTTTCCAAATGCCTTGCAATATCTCCTTAACGAAAAGAGCTAGAAGGCTGAAAATGTAGATTTAGACTTGTAGGCATTGTGTGAACAAGATATCGTTGAAAAATCGGCTCTAGCTTATTCCGCCTTAGAGAAAACCGCGTTGACATTTTTTCCAAATGCCTTGCAATATCTCCTTAACAAAAAGAGCTAGAAGGCTGAAAATGCATATTTAGACTTGTAGGCATTGTGTGAACAAGATTGCGTTGAAAAATCGGCTCTAGCTTATTCCGCCTTAGAGAAAACCGCGTTGACATTTTTTCCAAATGCCTTGCAATATCTCCTTAACGAAAAGAGCTAGAAGGCTGAAAATGCATATTTAGACTTGTAGGCATTGTGTGAACAAGATAGCGTTGAAAAATCGGCTCTAGCTTATTCCGCCTTAGAGAAAACCGCGTTGACATTTTTTCCAAATGCCTTGCAATATCTCTTTAACGAAAAGAGCTAGAAGGCTGAAAATGTAGATTTAGACTTGTAGGCATTGTGTGAACAAGATATCGTTGAAAAATCTGCTCTAGCTTATTCCGCCTTAGAGAAAACCGCGTTGACATTTTTTCCAAATGCCTTGCAATATCTCCTTAACGAAAAGAGCTAGAAGGCTGAAAATGCATATTTAGACTTGTAGGCATTGTGTGAACAAGATAGCATTGAAAAATCGGCGCTAGCTTATTCCGCCTTAGAGAAAACCGCGTTGACATTTTTTCCAAATGCCTTGCAATATCTCCTTAACGAAAAGAGCTAGAAGGCTGAAAATGCATATTTAGACTTGTAGGCATTGTGTGAACAAGATAGCGTTGAAAAATCGGCTCTAGCTTATTCCGCCTTAGAGAAAACCGCGTTGACATTTTTTCCAAATGCCTTGCAATATCTCCTTAACGAAAAGAGCTAGAAGGCTGAAAATGCATATTTAGACTTGTAGGCATTGTGTGAACAAGATAGCGTTGAAAAATCGGCTCTAGCTTATTCCGCCTTAGAGAAAACCGCGTTGGCATTTTTTCCAAATGCCTTGCAATATCTCCTTAACGAAACGAGCTAGAAGGCTGAAAATGCATATTTAGACTTGTAGGCATTGTCTGAACAAGATAGCGTTGAATAATCTGCTCCAGCTTATTCCGCTTTAGAGAAAACCGCGTTGACATTTTTTCCAAATGCCTTGCAATATCTCCTTAACGAAAAGAGCTAGAAGGCTGAAAATGTAGATTTAGACTTGTAGGCATTGTGTGAACAAGATATCGTTGAAAAATCTGCTCTAGCTTATTCCGCCTTAGAGAAAACCGCGTTGACATTTTTTCCAAATGCCTTGCAATATCTCCTTAACGAAAAGAGCTAGAAGGCTGAAAATGCATATTTAGACTTGTAGGCATTGTGTGAACAAGATAGCATTGAAAAATCGGCGCTAGCTTATTCCGCCTTAGAGAAAACCGCGTTGACATTTTTTCCAAATGCCTTGCAATATCTCCTTAACGAAAAGAGCTAGAAGGCTGAAAATGCATATTTAGACTTGTAGGCATTGTGTGAACAAGATAGCGTTGAAAAATCGGCTCTAGCTTATTCCGCCTTAGAGAAAACCGCGTTGACATTTTTTCCAAATGCCTTGCAATATCTCCTTAACGAAAAGAGCTAGAAGGCTGAAAATGCATATTTAGACTTGTAGGCATTGTGTGAACAAGATAGCGTTGAAAAATCGGCTCTAGCTTATTCCGCCTTAGAGAAAACCGCGTTGACATTTTTTCCAAATGCCTTGCAATATCTCCTTAACGAAAAGAGCTAGAAGGCTGAAAATGCATATTTAGACTTGTAGGCATTGTGTGAACAAGATAGCGTTGAAAAATCGGCTCTAGCTTATTCCGCCTTAGAGAAAACCGCGTTGACATTTTTTCCAAATGCCTTGCAATATCTCCTTAACGAAAAGAGCTAGAAGGCTGAAAATGTAGATTTAGACTTGTAGGCATTGTGTGAACAAGATATCGTTGAAAAATCGGCTCTAGCTTATTCCGCCTTAGAGAAAACCGCGTTGACATTTTTTCCAAATGCCTTGCAATATCTCCTTAACAAAAAGAGCTAGAAGGCTGAAAATGCATATTTAGACTTGTAGGCATTGTGTGAACAAGATAGCGTTGAAAAATCGGCTCTAGCTTATTCCGCCTTAGAGAAAACCGCGTTGACATTTTTTCCAAATGCCTTGCAATATCTCCTTAACGAAAAGAGCTAGAAGGCTGAAAATGCAGATTTAGACTTGTAGGCATTGTGTGAACAAGATAGCGTTGAAAAATCGGCGCTAGCTTATTCCGCCTTAGAGAAAACCGCGTTGACATTTTTTCCAAATGCCTTGCAATATCTCCTTAACGAAAAGAGCTAGAAGGCTGAAAATGCATATTTAGACTTGTAGGCATTGTGTGAACAAGATAGCGTTGAAAAATCGGCTCTAGCTTATTCCGCCTTAGAGAAAACCGCGTTGACATTTTTTCCAAATGCCTTGCAATATCTCCTTAACGAAAAGAGCTAGAAGGCTGAAAATGTAGATTTAGACTTGTAGGCATTGTGTGAACAAGATATCGTTGAAAAATCGGCTCTAGCTTATTCCGCCTTAGAGAAAACCGCGTTGACATTTTTTCCAAATGCCTTGCAATATCTCCTTAACGAAAAGAGCTAGAAGGCTGAAAATGCATATTTAGACTTGTAGGCATTGTGTGAACAAGATATCGTTGAAAAATCGGCTCTAGCTTATTCCGCCTTAGAGAAAACCGCGTTGACATTTTTTCCAAATGCCTTGCAATATCTCCTTAACAAAAAGAGCTAGAAGGCTGAAAATGCATATTTAGACTTGTAGGCATTGTGTGAACAAGATAGCGTTGAAAAATCGGCTCTAGCTTATTCCGCCTTAGAGAAAACCGCGTTGACATTTTTTCCAAATGCCTTGCAATATCTCCTTAACGAAAAGAGCTAGAAGGCTGAAAATGTAGATTTAGACTTGTAGGCATTGTGTGAACAAGATAGCGTTGAAAAATCGGCTCTAGCTTATTCCGCCTTAGAGAAAACCGCGTTGACATTTTTTCCAAATGCCTTGCAATATCTCCTTAACGAAAAGAGCTAGAAGGCTGAAAATGCAGATTTAGACTTGTAGGCATTGTGTGAACAAGATAGCGTTGAAAAATCGGCGCTAGCTTATTCCGCCTTAGAGAAAACCGCGTTGACATTTTTTCCAAATGCCTTGCAATATCTCCTTAACGAAAAGAGCTAGAAGGCTGAAAATGCATATTTAGACTTGTAGGCATTGTGTGAACAAGATAGCGTTGAAAAATCGGCTCTAGCTTATTCCGCCTTAGAGAAAACCGCGTTGACATTTTTTCCAAATGCCTTGCAATATCTCCTTAACGAAAAGAGCTAGAAGGCTGAAAATGTAGATTTAGACTTGTAGGCATTGTGTGAACAAGATATCGTTGAAAAATCGGCTCTAGCTTATTCCGCCTTAGAGAAAACCGCGTTGACATTTTTTCCAAATGCCTTGCAATATCTCCTTAACAAAAAGAGCTAGAAGGCTGAAAATGCATATTTAGACTTGTAGGCATTGTGTGAACAAGATTGCGTTGAAAAATCGGCTCTAGCTTATTCCGCCTTAGAGAAAACCGCGTTGACATTTTTTCCAAATGCCTTGCAATATCTCCTTAACGAAAAGAGCTAGAAGGCTGAAAATGCATATTTAGACTTGTAGGCATTGTGTGAACAAGATAGCGTTGAAAAATCGGCTCTAGCTTATTCCGCCTTAGAGAAAACCGCGTTGACATTTTTTCCAAATGCCTTGCAATATCTCTTTAACGAAAAGAGCTAGAAGGCTGAAAATGTAGATTTAGACTTGTAGGCATTGTGTGAACAAGATATCGTTGAAAAATCTGCTCTAGCTTATTCCGCCTTAGAGAAAACCGCGTTGACATTTTTTCCAAATGCCTTGCAATATCTCCTTAACGAAAAGAGCTAGAAGGCTGAAAATGCATATTTAGACTTGTAGGCATTGTGTGAACAAGATAGCATTGAAAAATCGGCGCTAGCTTATTCCGCCTTAGAGAAAACCGCGTTGACATTTTTTCCAAATGCCTTGCAATATCTCCTTAACGAAAAGAGCTAGAAGGCTGAAAATGCATATTTAGACTTGTAGGCATTGTGTGAACAAGATAGCGTTGAAAAATCGGCTCTAGCTTATTCCGCCTTAGAGAAAACCGCGTTGACATTTTTTCCAAATGCCTTGCAATATCTCCTTAACGAAAAGAGCTAGAAGGCTGAAAATGCATATTTAGACTTGTAGGCATTGTGTGAACAAGATAGCGTTGAAAAATCGGCTCTAGCTTATTCCGCCTTAGAGAAAACCGCGTTGGCATTTTTTCCAAATGCCTTGCAATATCTCCTTAACGAAACGAGCTAGAAGGCTGAAAATGCATATTTAGACTTGTAGGCATTGTCTGAACAAGATAGCGTTGAATAATCTGCTCCAGCTTATTCCGCTTTAGAGAAAACCGCGTTGACATTTTTTCCAAATGCCTTGCAATATCTCCTTAACGAAAAGAGCTAGAAGGCTGAAAATGTAGATTTAGACTTGTAGGCATTGTGTGAACAAGATATCGTTGAAAAATCTGCTCTAGCTTATTCCGCCTTAGAGAAAACCGCGTTGACATTTTTTCCAAATGCCTTGCAATATCTCCTTAACGAAAAGAGCTAGAAGGCTGAAAATGCATATTTAGACTTGTAGGCATTGTGTGAACAAGATAGCATTGAAAAATCGGCGCTAGCTTATTCCGCCTTAGAGAAAACCGCGTTGACATTTTTTCCAAATGCCTTGCAATATCTCCTTAACGAAAAGAGCTAGAAGGCTGAAAATGCATATTTAGACTTGTAGGCATTGTGTGAACAAGATAGCGTTGAAAAATCGGCTCTAGCTTATTCCGCCTTAGAGAAAACCGCGTTGACATTTTTTCCAAATGCCTTGCAATATCTCCTTAACGAAAAGAGCTAGAAGGCTGAAAATGCATATTTAGACTTGTAGGCATTGTGTGAACAAGATAGCGTTGAAAAATCGGCTCTAGCTTATTCCGCCTTAGAGAAAACCGCGTTGACATTTTTTCCAAATGCCTTGCAATATCTCCTTAACGAAAAGAGCTAGAAGGCTGAAAATGCATATTTAGACTTGTAGGCATTGTGTGAACAAGATAGCGTTGAAAAATCGGCTCTAGCTTATTCCGCCTTAGAGAAAACCGCGTTGACATTTTTTCCAAATGCCTTGCAATATCTCCTTAACGAAAAGAGCTAGAAGGCTGAAAATGTAGATTTAGACTTGTAGGCATTGTGTGAACAAGATATCGTTGAAAAATCGGCTCTAGCTTATTCCGCCTTAGAGAAAACCGCGTTGACATTTTTTCCAAATGCCTTGCAATATCTCCTTAACAAAAAGAGCTAGAAGGCTGAAAATGCATATTTAGACTTGTAGGCATTGTGTGAACAAGATAGCGTTGAAAAATCGGCTCTAGCTTATTCCGCCTTAGAGAAAACCGCGTTGACATTTTTTCCAAATGCCTTGCAATATCTCCTTAACGAAAAGAGCTAGAAGGCTGAAAATGCAGATTTAGACTTGTAGGCATTGTGTGAACAAGATAGCGTTGAAAAATCGGCGCTAGCTTATTCCGCCTTAGAGAAAACCGCGTTGACATTTTTTCCAAATGCCTTGCAATATCTCCTTAACGAAAAGAGCTAGAAGGCTGAAAATGCATATTTAGACTTGTAGGCATTGTGTGAACAAGATAGCGTTGAAAAATCGGCTCTAGCTTATTCCGCCTTAGAGAAAACCGCGTTGACATTTTTTCCAAATGCCTTGCAATATCTCCTTAACGAAAAGAGCTAGAAGGCTGAAAATGTAGATTTAGACTTGTAGGCATTGTGTGAACAAGATATCGTTGAAAAATCGGCTCTAGCTTATTCCGCCTTAGAGAAAACCGCGTTGACATTTTTTCCAAATGCCTTGCAATATCTCCTTAACAAAAAGAGCTAGAAGGCTGAAAATGCATATTTAGACTTGTAGGCATTGTGTGAACAAGATTGCGTTGAAAAATCGGCTCTAGCTTATTCCGCCTTAGAGAAAACCGCGTTGACATTTTTTCCAAATGCCTTGCAATATCTCCTTAACGAAAAGAGCTAGAAGGCTGAAAATGCATATTTAGACTTGTAGGCATTGTGTGAACAAGATAGCGTTGAAAAATCGGCTCTAGCTTATTCCGCCTTAGAGAAAACCGCGTTGACATTTTTTCCAAATGCCTTGCAATATCTCTTTAACGAAAAGAGCTAGAAGGCTGAAAATGTAGATTTAGACTTGTAGGCATTGTGTGAACAAGATATCGTTGAAAAATCTGCTCTAGCTTATTCCGCCTTAGAGAAAACCGCGTTGACATTTTTTCCAAATGCCTTGCAATATCTCCTTAACGAAAAGAGCTAGAAGGCTGAAAATGCATATTTAGACTTGTAGGCATTGTGTGAACAAGATATCGTTGAAAAATCGGCTCTAGCTTATTCCGCCTTAGAGAAAACCGCGTTGACATTTTTTCCAAATGCCTTGCAATATCTCCTTAACAAAAAGAGCTAGAAGGCTGAAAATGCATATTTAGACTTGTAGGCATTGTGTGAACAAGATAGCGTTGAAAAATCGGCTCTAGCTTATTCCGCCTTAGAGAAAACCGCGTTGACATTTTTTCCAAATGCCTTGCAATATCTCCTTAACGAAAAGAGCTAGAAGGCTGAAAATGTAGATTTAGACTTGTAGGCATTGTGTGAACAAGATAGCGTTGAAAAATCGGCTCTAGCTTATTCCGCCTTAGAGAAAACCGCGTTGACATTTTTTTCCAAATGCCTTGCAATATCTCCTTAACGAAAAGAGCTAGAAGGCTGAAAATGCATATTTAGACTTGTAGGCATTGTGTGAACAAGATAGCGTTGAAAAATCTGCTCTAGCTTATTCCGCCTTAGAGAAAACCGCGTTGACATTTTTTCCAAATGCCTTGCAATATCTCCTTAACGAAAAGAGCTAGAAGGCTGAAAATGTAGATTTAGACTTGTAGGCATTGTGTGAACAAGATAACGTTGAAAAATCGGCCCCAGCTTATTCCGCCTTAGAGAAAACCGCGTTGACATTTTTTCCAAATGCCTTGCAATATCTCCTTAACGAAAAGAGCTAGAAGGCTGAAAATGTAGATTTAGACTTGTAGGCATTGTGTGAACAAGATAGCATTGAAAAATCGGCGCTAGCTTATTCCGCCTTAGAGAAAACCGCGTTGACATTTTTTCCAAATGCCTTGCAATATCTCCTTAACGAAAAGAGCTAGAAGGCTGAAAATGCATATTTAGACTTGTAGGCATTGTGTGAACAAGATAGCGTTGAAAAATCGGCTCTAGCTTATTCCGCCTTAGAGAAAACCGCGTTGACATTTTTTCCAAATGCCTTGCAATATCTCCTTAACGAAAAGAGCTAGAAGGCTGAAAATGCATATTTAGACTTGTAGGCATTGTGTGAACAAGATAGCGTTGAAAAATCGGCTCTAGCTTATTCCGCCTTAGAGAAAACCGCGTTGGCATTTTTTCCAAATGCCTTGCAATATCTCCTTAACGAAAAGAGCTAGAAGGCTGAAAATGCATATTTAGACTTGTAGGCATTGTCTGAACAAGATAGCGTTGAATAATCTGCTCCAGCTTATTCCGCCTTAGAGAAAACCGCGTTGACATTTTTTCCAAATGCCTTGCAATATCTCCTTAACGAAAAGAGCTAGAAGGCTGAAAATGTAGATTTAGACTTGTAGGCATTGTGTGAACAAGATATCGTTGAAAAATCTGCTCTAGCTTATTCCGCCTTAGAGAAAACCGCGTTGACATTTTTTCCAAATGCCTTGCAATATCTCCTTAACGAAAAGAGCTAGAAGGCTGAAAATGCATATTTAGACTTGTAGGCATTGTGTGAACAGGATAGCATTGAAAAATCGGCGCTAGCTTATTCCGCCTTAGAGAAAACCGCGTTGACATTTTTTCCAAATGCCTTGCAATATCTCCTTAACGAAAAGAGCTAGAAGGCTGAAAATGCATATTTAGACTTGTAGGCATTGTGTGAACAAGATAGCGTTGAAAAATCGGCTCTAGCTTATTCCGCCTTAGAGAAAACCGCGTTGACATTTTTTCCAAATGCCTTGCAATATCTCCTTAACGAAAAGAGCTAGAAGGCTGAAAATGCATATTTAGACTTGTAGGCATTGTGTGAACAAGATAGCGTTGAAAAATCGGCTCTAGCTTATTCCGCCTTAGAGAAAACCGCGTTGACATTTTTTCCAAATGCCTTGCAATATCTCCTTAACGAAAAGAGCTAGAAGGCTGAAAATGCATATTTAGACTTGTAGGCATTGTGTGAACAAGATAGCGTTGAAAAATCGGCGCTAGCTTATTCCGCCTTAGAGAAAACCGCGTTGACATTTTTTCCAAATGCCTTGCAATATCTCCTTAACGAAAAGAGCTAGAAGGCTGAAAATGCATATTTAGACTTGTAGGCATTGTGTGAACAAGATAGCGTTGAAAAATCGGCTCTAGCTTATTCCGCCTTAGAGAAAACCGCGTTGACATTTTTTCCAAATGCCTTGCAATATCTCCTTAACGAAAAGAGCTAGAAGGCTGAAAATGCATATTTAGACTTGTAGGCATTGTGTGAACAAGATAGCGTTGAAAAATCGGCTCTAGCTTATTCCGCCTTAGAGAAAACCGCATTGACATTTTTTCCAAATGCCTTGCAATATCTCCTTAACGAAACGAGCTAGAAGGCTGAAAATGCATATTTAGACTTGTAGGCATTGTCTGAACAAGATAGCGTTGAAAAATCTGCTCCAGCTTATTCCGCCTTAGAGAAAACCGCGTTGACATTTTTTCCAAATGCCTTGCAATATCTCCTTAACGAAAAGAGCTAGAAGGCTGAAAATGTAGATTTAGACTTGTAGGCATTGTGTGAACAAGATATCGTTGAAAAATCGGCTCTAGCTTATTCCGCCTTAGAGAAAACCGCGTTGACATTTTTTCCAAATGCCTTGCAATATCTCCTTAACAAAAAGAGCTAGAAGGCTGAAAATGCATATTTAGACTTGTAGGCATTGTGTGAACAAGATAGCGTTGAAAAATCGGCTCTAGCTTATTCCGCCTTAGAGAAAACCGCGTTGACATTTTTTCCAAATGCCTTGCAATATCTCCTTAACGAAAAGAGCTAGAAGGCTGAAAATGTAGATTTAGACTTGTAGGCATTGTGTGAACAAGATAGCGTTGAAAAATCGGCTCTAGCTTATTCCGCCTTAGAGAAAACCGCGTTGACATTTTTTTCCAAATGCCTTGCAATATCTCCTTAACGAAAAGAGCTAGAAGGCTGAAAATGCATATTTAGACTTGTAGGCATTGTGTGAACAAGATAGCGTTGAAAAATCTGCTCTAGCTTATTCCGCCTTAGAGAAAACCGCGTTGACATTTTTTCCAAATGCCTTGCAATATCTCCTTAACGAAAAGAGCTAGAAGGCTGAAAATGCATATTTAGACTTGTAGGCATTGTGTGAACAAGATAGCATTGAAAAATCGGCGCTAGCTTATTCCGCCTTAGAGAAAACCGCGTTGACATTTTTTCCAAATGCCTTGCAATATCTCCTTAACGAAAAGAGCTAGAAGGCTGAAAATGCATATTTAGACTTGTAGGCATTGTGTGAACAAGATAGCGTTGAAAAATCGGCTCTAGCTTATTCCGCCTTAGAGAAAACCGCGTTGACATTTTTTCCAAATGCCTTGCAATATCTCCTTAACGAAAAGAGCTAGAAGGCTGAAAATGTAGATTTAGACTTGTAGGCATTGTGTGAACAAGATATCGTTGAAAAATCTGCTCTAGCTTATTCCGCCTTAGAGAAAACCGCGTTGACATTTTTTCCAAATGCCTTGCAATATCTCCTTAACGAAAAGAGCTAGAAGGCTGAAAATGCATATTTAGACTTGTAGGCATTGTGTGAACAGGATAGCATTGAAAAATCGGCGCTAGCTTATTCCGCCTTAGAGAAAACCGCGTTGACATTTTTTCCAAATGCCTTGCAATATCTCCTTAACGAAAAGAGCTAGAAGGCTGAAAATGCATATTTAGACTTGTAGGCATTGTGTGAACAAGATAGCGTTGAAAAATCGGCTCTAGCTTATTCCGCCTTAGAGAAAACCGCGTTGACATTTTTTCCAAATGCCTTGCAATATCTCCTTAACGAAAAGAGCTAGAAGGCTGAAAATGCATATTTAGACTTGTAGGCATTGTGTGAACAAGATAGCGTTGAAAAATCGGCTCTAGCTTATTCCGCCTTAGAGAAAACCGCGTTGACATTTTTTCCAAATGCCTTGCAATATCTCCTTAACGAAAAGAGCTAGAAGGCTGAAAATGCATATTTAGACTTGTAGGCATTGTGTGAACAAGATAGCGTTGAAAAATCGGCGCTAGCTTATTCCGCCTTAGAGAAAACCGCGTTGACATTTTTTCCAAATGCCTTGCAATATCTCCTTAACGAAAAGAGCTAGAAGGCTGAAAATGCATATTTAGACTTGTAGGCATTGTGTGAACAAGATAGCGTTGAAAAATCGGCTCTAGCTTATTCCGCCTTAGAGAAAACCGCGTTGACATTTTTTCCAAATGCCTTGCAATATCTCCTTAACGAAAAGAGCTAGAAGGCTGAAAATGCATATTTAGACTTGTAGGCATTGTGTGAACAAGATAGCGTTGAAAAATCGGCTCTAGCTTATTCCGCCTTAGAGAAAACCGCATTGACATTTTTTCCAAATGCCTTGCAATATCTCCTTAACGAAACGAGCTAGAAGGCTGAAAATGCATATTTAGACTTGTAGGCATTGTCTGAACAAGATAGCGTTGAAAAATCTGCTCCAGCTTATTCCGCCTTAGAGAAAACCGCGTTGACATTTTTTCCAAATGCCTTGCAATATCTCCTTAACGAAAAGAGCTAGAAGGCTGAAAATGTAGATTTAGACTTGTAGGCATTGTGTGAACAAGATATCGTTGAAAAATCGGCTCTAGCTTATTCCGCCTTAGAGAAAACCGCGTTGACATTTTTTCCAAATGCCTTGCAATATCTCCTTAACAAAAAGAGCTAGAAGGCTGAAAATGCATATTTAGACTTGTAGGCATTGTGTGAACAAGATAGCGTTGAAAAATCGGCTCTAGCTTATTCCGCCTTAGAGAAAACCGCGTTGACATTTTTTCCAAATGCCTTGCAATATCTCCTTAACGAAAAGAGCTAGAAGGCTGAAAATGTAGATTTAGACTTGTAGGCATTGTGTGAACAAGATAGCGTTGAAAAATCGGCTCTAGCTTATTCCGCCTTAGAGAAAACCGCGTTGACATTTTTTTCCAAATGCCTTGCAATATCTCCTTAACGAAAAGAGCTAGAAGGCTGAAAATGCATATTTAGACTTGTAGGCATTGTGTGAACAAGATAGCGTTGAAAAATCTGCTCTAGCTTATTCCGCCTTAGAGAAAACCGCGTTGACATTTTTTCCAAATGCCTTGCAATATCTCCTTAACGAAAAGAGCTAGAAGGCTGAAAATGCATATTTAGACTTGTAGGCATTGTGTGAACAAGATAGCATTGAAAAATCGGCGCTAGCTTATTCCGCCTTAGAGAAAACCGCGTTGACATTTTTTCCAAATGCCTTGCAATATCTCCTTAACGAAAAGAGCTAGAAGGCTGAAAATGCATATTTAGACTTGTAGGCATTGTGTGAACAAGATAGCGTTGAAAAATCGGCTCTAGCTTATTCCGCCTTAGAGAAAACCGCGTTGACATTTTTTCCAAATGCCTTGCAATATCTCCTTAACGAAAAGAGCTAGAAGGCTGAAAATGCATATTTAGACTTGTAGGCATTGTGTGAACAAGATAGCGTTGAAAAATCGGCTCTAGCTTATTCCGCCTTAGAGAAAACCGCGTTGGCATTTTTTCCAAATGCCTTGCAATATCTCCTTAACGAAACGAGCTAGAAGGCTGAAAATGCATATTTAGACTTGTAGGCATTGTCTGAACAAGATAGCGTTGAAAAATCTGCTCCAGCTTATTCCGCCTTAGAGAAAACCGCGTTGACATTTTTTCCAAATGCCTTGCAATATCTCCTTAACGAAAAGAGCTAGAAGGCTGAAAATGTAGATTTAGACTTGTAGGCATTGTGTGAACAAGATATCGTTGAAAAATCGGCTCTAGCTTATTCCGCCTTAGAGAAAACCGCGTTGACATTTTTTCCAAATGCCTTGCAATATCTCCTTAACAAAAAGAGCTAGAAGGCTGAAAATGCATATTTAGACTTGTAGGCATTGTGTGAACAAGATAGCGTTGAAAAATCGGCTCTAGCTTATTCCGCCTTAGAGAAAACCGCGTTGACATTTTTTCCAAATGCCTTGCAATATCTCCTTAACGAAAAGAGCTAGAAGGCTGAAAATGCATATTTAGACTTGTAGGCATTGTGTGAACAAGATAGCGTTGAAAAATCGGCTCTAGCTTATTCCGCCTTAGAGAAAACCGCGTTGACATTTTTTCCAAATGCCTTGCAATATCTCCTTAACGAAAAGAGCTAGAAGGCTGAAAATGTAGATTTAGACTTGTAGGCATTGTGTGAACAAGATATCGTTGAAAAATCTGCTCTAGCTTATTCCGCCTTAGAGAAAACCGCGTTGACATTTTTTCCAAATGCCTTGCAATATCTCCTTAACGAAAAGAGCTAGAAGGCTGAAAATGCATATTTAGACTTGTAGGCATTGTGTGAACAAGATAGCGTTGAAAAATCTGCTCTAGCTTATTCCGCCTTAGAGAAAACCGCGTTGACATTTTTTCCAAATGCCTTGCAATATCTCCTTAACGAAAAGAGCTAGAAGGCTGAAAATGCATATTTAGACTTGTAGGCATTGTGTGAACAAGATAGCATTGAAAAATCGGCGCTAGCTTATTCCGCCTTAGAGAAAACCGCGTTGACATTTTTTCCAAATGCCTTGCAATATCTCCTTAACGAAAAGAGCTAGAAGGCTGAAAATGCATATTTAGACTTGTAGGCATTGTGTGAACAAGATAGCGTTGAAAAATCGGCTCTAGCTTATTCCGCCTTAGAGAAAACCGCGTTGACATTTTTTCCAAATGCCTTGCAATATCTCCTTAACGAAAAGAGCTAGAAGGCTGAAAATGCATATTTAGACTTGTAGGCATTGTGTGAACAAGATAGCGTTGAAAAATCGGCTCTAGCTTATTCCGCCTTAGAGAAAACCGCGTTGGCATTTTTTCCAAATGCCTTGCAATATCTCCTTAACGAAACGAGCTAGAAGGCTGAAAATGCATATTTAGACTTGTAGGCATTGTCTGAACAAGATAGCGTTGAAAAATCTGCTCCAGCTTATTCCGCCTTAGAGAAAACCGCGTTGACATTTTTTCCAAATGCCTTGCAATATCTCCTTAACGAAAAGAGCTAGAAGGCTGAAAATGTAGATTTAGACTTGTAGGCATTGTGTGAACAAGATATCGTTGAAAAATCTGCTCTAGCTTATTCCGCCTTAGAGAAAACCGCGTTGACATTTTTTCCAAATGCCTTGCAATATCTCCTTAACGAAAAGAGCTAGAAGGCTGAAAATGCATATTTAGACTTGTAGGCATTGTGTGAACAAGATAGCATTGAAAAATCGGCGCTAGCTTATTCCGCCTTAGAGAAAACCGCGTTGACATTTTTTTCCAAATGCCTTGCAATATCTCCTTAACGAAAAGAGCTAGAAGGCTGAAAATGCATATTTAGACTTGTAGGCATTGTGTGAACAAGATAGCGTTGAAAAATCGGCTCTAGCTTATTCCGCCTTAGAGAAAACCGCGTTGACATTTTTTCCAAATGCCTTGCAATATCTCCTTAACGAAAAGAGCTAGAAGGCTGAAAATGCATATTTAGACTTGTAGGCATTGTGTGAACAAGATAGCGTTGAAAAATCGGCTCTAGCTTATTCCGCCTTAGAGAAAACCGCGTTGGCATTTTTTCCAAATGCCTTGCAATATCTCCTTAACGAAACGAGCTAGAAGGCTGAAAATGCATATTTAGACTTGTAGGCATTGTCTGAACAAGATAGCGTTGAAAAATCTGCTCCAGCTTATTCCGCCTTAGAGAAAACCGCGTTGACATTTTTTCCAAATGCCTTGCAATATCTCCTTAACGAAAAGAGCTAGAAGGCTGAAAATGTAGATTTAGACTTGTAGGCATTGTGTGAACAAGATATCGTTGAAAAATCTGCTCTAGCTTATTCCGCCTTAGAGAAAACCGCGTTGACATTTTTTCCAAATGCCTTGCAATATCTCCTTAACGAAAAGAGCTAGAAGGCTGAAAATGCATATTTAGACTTGTAGGCATTGTGTGAACAAGATAGCGATGAAAAATCGGCGCTAGCTTATTCCGCCTTAGAGAAAACCGCGTTGACATTTTTTTCCAAATGCCTTGCAATATCTCCTTAACGAAAAGAGCTAGAAGGCTGAAAATGCATATTTAGACTTGTAGGCATTGTGTGAACAAGATAGCATTGAAAAATCGGCGCTAGCTTATTCCGCCTTAGAGAAAACCGCGTTGACATTTTTTCCAAATGCCTTGCAATATCTCCTTAACGAAAAGAGCTAGAAGGCTGAAAATGCATATTTAGACTTGTAGGCATTGTGTGAACAAGATAGCGTTGAAAAATCGGCTCTAGCTTATTCCGCCTTAGAGAAAACCGCGTTGACATTTTTTCCAAATGCCTTGCAATATCTCCTTAACGAAAAGAGCTAGAAGGCTGAAAATGCATATTTAGACTTGTAGGCATTGTGTGAACAAGATAGCGTTGAAAAATCGGCTCTAGCTTATTCCGCCTTAGAGAAAACCGCGTTGGCATTTTTTCCAAATGCCTTGCAATATCTCCTTAACGAAACGAGCTAGAAGGCTGAAAATGCATATTTAGACTTGTAGGCATTGTCTGAACAAGATAGCGTTGAAAAATCTGCTCCAGCTTATTCCGCCTTAGAGAAAACCGCGTTGACATTTTTTCCAAATGCCTTGCAATATCTCCTTAACGAAAAGAGCTAGAAGGCTGAAAATGTAGATTTAGACTTGTAGGCATTGTGTGAACAAGATATCGTTGAAAAATCTGCTCTAGCTTATTCCGCCTTAGAGAAAACCGCGTTGACATTTTTTCCAAATGCCTTGCAATATCTCCTTAACGAAAAGAGCTAGAAGGCTGAAAATGCATATTTAGACTTGTAGGCATTGTGTGAACAAGATAGCATTGAAAAATCGGCGCTAGCTTATTCCGCCTTAGAGAAAACCGCGTTGACATTTTTTTCCAAATGCCTTGCAATATCTCCTTAACGAAAAGAGCTAGAAGGCTGAAAATGCATATTTAGACTTGTAGGCATTGTGTGAACAAGATAGCGTTGAAAAATCGGCTCTAGCTTATTCCGCCTTAGAGAAAACCGCGTTGACATTTTTTCCAAATGCCTTGCAATATCTCCTTAACGAAAAGAGCTAGAAGGCTGAAAATGCATATTTAGACTTGTAGGCATTGTGTGAACAAGATAGCGTTGAAAAATCGGCTCTAGCTTATTCCGCCTTAGAGAAAACCGCGTTGGCATTTTTTCCAAATGCCTTGCAATATCTCCTTAACGAAACGAGCTAGAAGGCTGAAAATGCATATTTAGACTTGTAGGCATTGTGTGAACAAGATAGCGTTGAAAAATCGGCTCTAGCTTATTCCGCCTTAGAGAAAACCGCGTTGACATTTTTTCCAAATGCCTTGCAATATCTCCTTAACGAAAAGAGCTAGAAGGCTGAAAATGCATATTTAGACTTGTAGGCATTGTGTGAACAAGATAGCGTTGAAAAATCGGCTCTAGCTTATTCCGCCTTAGAGAAAACCGCGTTGGCATTTTTTCCAAATGCCTTGCAATATCTCCTTAACGAAACGAGCTAGAAGGCTGAAAATGCATATTTAGACTTGTAGGCATTGTCTGAACAAGATAGCGTTGAAAAATCTGCTCCAGCTTATTCCGCCTTAGAGAAAACCGCGTTGACATTTTTTCCAAATGCCTTGCAATATCTCCTTAACGAAAAGAGCTAGAAGGCTGAAAATGTAGATTTAGACTTGTAGGCATTGTGTGAACAAGATATCGTTGAAAAATCTGCTCTAGCTTATTCCGCCTTAGAGAAAACCGCGTTGACATTTTTTCCAAATGCCTTGCAATATCTCCTTAACGAAAAGAGCTAGAAGGCTGAAAATGCATATTTAGACTTGTAGGCATTGTGTGAACAAGATAGCATTGAAAAATCGGCGCTAGCTTATTCCGCCTTAGAGAAAACCGCGTTGACATTTTTTTCCAAATGCCTTGCAATATCTCCTTAACGAAAAGAGCTAGAAGGCTGAAAATGCATATTTAGACTTGTAGGCATTGTGTGAACAAGATAGCGTTGAAAAATCGGCTCTAGCTTATTCCGCCTTAGAGAAAACCGCGTTGACATTTTTTCCAAATGCCTTGCAATATCTCCTTAACGAAAAGAGCTAGAAGGCTGAAAATGCATATTTAGACTTGTAGGCATTGTGTGAACAAGATAGCGTTGAAAAATCGGCTCTAGCTTATTCCGCCTTAGAGAAAACCGCGTTGGCATTTTTTCCAAATGCCTTGCAATATCTCCTTAACGAAACGAGCTAGAAGGCTGAAAATGCATATTTAGACTTGTAGGCATTGTCTGAACAAGATAGCGTTGAAAAATCTGCTCCAGCTTATTCCGCCTTAGAGAAAACCGCGTTGACATTTTTTCCAAATGCCTTGCAATATCTCCTTAACGAAAAGAGCTAGAAGGCTGAAAATGTAGATTTAGACTTGTAGGCATTGTGTGAACAAGATATCGTTGAAAAATCGGCTCTAGCTTATTCCGCCTTAGAGAAAACCGCGTTGACATTTTTTCCAAATGCCTTGCAATATCTCCTTAACAAAAAGAGCTAGAAGGCTGAAAATGCATATTTAGACTTGTAGGCATTGTCTGAACAAGATAGCGTTGAAAAATCGGCTCTAGCTTATTCCGCCTTAGAGAAAACCGCGTTGACATTTTTTCCAAATGCCTTGCAATATCTCCTTAACGAAAAGAGCTAGAAGGCTGAAAATGCATATTTAGACTTGTAGGCATTGTGTGAACAAGATAGCGTTGAAAAATCTGCTCTAGCTTATTCCGCCTTAGAGAAAACCGCGTTGACATTTTTTCCAAATGCCTTGCAATATCTCCTTAACGAAAAGAGCTAGAAGGCTGAAAATGCATATTTAGACTTGTAGGCATTGTGTGAACAAGATAGCGTTGAAAAATCGGCGCTAGCTTATTCCGCCTTAGAGAAAACCGCGTTGACATTTTTTCCAAATGCCTTGCAATATCTCCTTAACGAAAAGAGCTAGAAGGCTGAAAATGCATATTTAGACTTGTAGGCATTGTGTGAACAAGATAGCGTTGAAAAATCGGCTCTAGCTTATTCCGCCTTAGAGAAAACCGCGTTGACATTTTTTCCAAATGCCTTGCAATATCTCCTTAACGAAAAGAGCTAGAAGGCTGAAAATGCATATTTAGACTTGTAGGCATTGTGTGAACAAGATAGCGTTGAAAAATCGGCTCTAGCTTATTCCGCCTTAGAGAAAACCGCGTTGACATTTTTTCCAAATGCCTTGCAATATCTCCTTAACGAAACGAGCTAGAAGGCTGAAAATGCATATTTAGACTTGTAGGCATTGTCTGAACAAGATAGCGTTGAAAAATCTGCTCCAGCTTATTCCGCCTTAGAGAAAACCGCGTTGACATTTTTTCCAAATGCCTTGCAATATCTCCTTAACGAAAAGAGCTAGAAGGCTGAAAATGTAGATTTAGACTTGTAGGCATTGTGTGAACAAGATATCGTTGAAAAATCGGCTCTAGCTTATTCCGCCTTAGAGAAAACCGCGTTGACATTTTTTCCAAATGCCTTGCAATATCTCTTTAACAAAAAGAGCTAGAAGGCTGAAAATGCATATTTAGACTTGTAGGCATTGTGTGAACAAGATAGCGTTGAAAAATCGGCTCTAGCTTATTCCGCCTTAGAGAAAACCGCGTTGACATTTTTTCCAAATGCCTTGCAATATCTCCTTAACGAAAAGAGCTAGAAGGCTGAAAATGTAGATTTAGACTTGTAGGCATTGTGTGAACAAGATAGCGTTGAAAAATCGGCTCTAGCTTATTCCGCCTTAGAGAAAACCGCGTTGACATTTTTTTCCAAATGCCTTGCAATATCTCCTTAACGAAAAGAGCTAGAAGGCTGAAAATGCATATTTAGACTTGTAGGCATTGTGTGAACAAGATAGCGTTGAAAAATCTGCTCTAGCTTATTCCGCCTTAGAGAAAACCGCGTTGACATTTTTTCCAAATGCCTTGCAATATCTCCTTAACGAAAAGAGCTAGAAGGCTGAAAATGCATATTTAGACTTGTAGGCATTGTGTGAACAAGATAGCATTGAAAAATCGGCGCTAGCTTATTCCGCCTTAGAGAAAACCGCGTTGACATTTTTTCCAAATGCCTTGCAATATCTCCTTAAGGAAAAGAGCTAGAAGGCTGAAAATGCATATTTAGACTTGTAGGCATTGTGTGAACAAGATAGCGTTGAAAAATCGGCTCTAGCTTATTCCGCCTTAGAGAAAACCGCGTTGACATTTTTTCCAAATGCCTTGCAATTTCTCCTTAACGAAAAGAGCTAGAAGGCTGAAAATGCATATTTAGACTTGTAGGCATTGTGTGAACAAGATAGCATTGAAAAATCGGCGCTAGCTTATTCCGCCTTAGAGAAAACCGCGTTGACATTTTTTCCAAATGCCTTGCAATATCTCCTTAACGAAAAGAGCTAGAAGGCTGAAAATGCATATTTAGACTTGTAGGCATTGTGTGAACAAGATAGCGTTGAAAAATCGGCTCTAGCTTATTCCGCCTTAGAGAAAACCGCGTTGACATTTTTTCCAAATGCCTTGCAATATCTCCTTAACGAAAAGAGCTAGAAGGCTGAAAATGTAGATTTAGACTTGTAGGCATTGTGTGAACAAGATATCGTTGAAAAATCGGCTCTAGCTTATTCCGCCTTAGAGAAAACCGCGTTGACATTTTTTCCAAATGCCTTGCAATATCTCCTTAACAAAAAGAGCTAGAAGGCTGAAAATGCATATTTAGACTTGTAGGCATTGTGTGAACAAGATAGCGTTGAAAAATCTGCTCTAGCTTATTCCGCCTTAGAGAAAACCGCGTTGACATTTTTTCCAAATGCCTTGCAATATCTCCTTAACGAAAAGAGCTAGAAGGCTGAAAATGCATATTTAGACTTGTAGGCATTGTGTGAACAAGATAGCGTTGAAAAATCGGCGCTAGCTTATTCCGCCTTAGAGAAAACCGCGTTGACATTTTTTCCAAATGCCTTGCAATATCTCCTTAACGAAAAGAGCTAGAAGGCTGAAAATGCATATTTAGACTTGTAGGCATTGTGTGAACAAGATAGCGTTGAAAAATCGGCTCTAGCTTATTCCGCCTTAGAGAAAACCGCGTTGACATTTTTTCCAAATGCCTTGCAATATCTCCTTAACGAAAAGAGCTAGAAGGCTGAAAATGCATATTTAGACTTGTAGGCATTGTGTGAACAAGATAGCGTTGAAAAATCGGCTCTAGCTTATTCCGCCTTAGAGAAAACCGCATTGACATTTTTTCCAAATGCCTTGCAATATCTCCTTAACGAAACGAGCTAGAAGGCTGAAAATGCATATTTAGACTTGTAGGCATTGTCTGAACAAGATAGCGTTGAAAAATCTGCTCCAGCTTATTCCGCCTTAGAGAAAACCGCGTTGACATTTTTTCCAAATGCCTTGCAATATCTCCTTAACGAAAAGAGCTAGAAGGCTGAAAATGTAGATTTAGACTTGTAGGCATTGTGTGAACAAGATATCGTTGAAAAATCGGCTCTAGCTTATTCCGCCTTAGAGAAAACCGCGTTGACATTTTTTCCAAATGCCTTGCAATATCTCCTTAACAAAAAGAGCTAGAAGGCTGAAAATGCATATTTAGACTTGTAGGCATTGTGTGAACAAGATAGCGTTGAAAAATCGGCTCTAGCTTATTCCGCCTTAGAGAAAACCGCGTTGACATTTTTTCCAAATGCCTTGCAATATCTCCTTAACGAAAAGAGCTAGAAGGCTGAAAATGTAGATTTAGACTTGTAGGCATTGTGTGAACAAGATAGCGTTGAAAAATCGGCTCTAGCTTATTCCGCCTTAGAGAAAACCGCGTTGACATTTTTTTCCAAATGCCTTGCAATATCTCCTTAACGAAAAGAGCTAGAAGGCTGAAAATGCATATTTAGACTTGTAGGCATTGTGTGAACAAGATAGCGTTGAAAATCTGCTCTAGCTTATTCCGCCTTAGAGAAAACCGCGTTGACATTTTTTCCAAATGCCTTGCAATATCTCCTTAACGAAAAGAGCTAGAAGGCTGAAAATGCATATTTAGACTTGTAGGCATTGTGTGAACAAGATAGCATTGAAAAATCGGCGCTAGCTTATTCCGCCTTAGAGAAAACCGCGTTGACATTTTTTCCAAATGCCTTGCAATATCTCCTTAACGAAAAGAGCTAGAAGGCTGAAAATGCATATTTAGACTTGTAGGCATTGTGTGAACAAGATAGCGTTGAAAAATCGGCTCTAGCTTATTCCGCCTTAGAGAAAACCGCGTTGACATTTTTTCCAAATGCCTTGCAATATCTCCTTAACGAAAAGAGCTAGAAGGCTGAAAATGCATATTTAGACTTGTAGGCATTGTGTGAACAAGATAGCGTTGAAAAATCGGCTCTAGCTTATTCCGCCTTAGAGAAAACCGCGTTGGCATTTTTTCCAAATGCCTTGCAATATCTCCTTAACGAAACGAGCTAGAAGGCTGAAAATGCATATTTAGACTTGTAGGCATTGTCTGAACAAGATAGCGTTGAAAAATCTGCTCCAGCTTATTCCGCCTTAGAGAAAACCGCGTTGACATTTTTTCCAAATGCCTTGCAATATCTCCTTAACGAAAAGAGCTAGAAGGCTGAAAATGTAGATTTAGACTTGTAGGCATTGTGTGAACAAGATATCGTTGAAAAATCGGCTCTAGCTTATTCCGCCTTAGAGAAAACCGCGTTGACATTTTTTCCAAATGCCTTGCAATATCTCCTTAACAAAAAGAGCTAGAAGGCTGAAAATGCATATTTAGACTTGTAGGCATTGTGTGAACAAGATAGCGTTGAAAAATCGGCTCTAGCTTATTCCGCCTTAGAGAAAACCGCGTTGACATTTTTTCCAAATGCCTTGCAATATCTCCTTAACGAAAAGAGCTAGAAGGCTGAAAATGTAGATTTAGACTTGTAGGCATTGTGTGAACAAGATATCGTTGAAAAATCGGCTCTAGCTTATTCCGCCTTAGAGAAAACCGCGTTGACATTTTTTCCAAATGCCTTGCAATATCTCCTTAACAAAAAGAGCTAGAAGGCTGAAAATGCATATTTAGACTTGTAGGCATTGTGTGAACAAGATAGCGTTGAAAAATCGGCTCTAGCTTATTCCGCCTTAGAGAAAACCGCGTTGACATTTTTTCCAAATGCCTTGCAATATCTCCTTAACGAAAAGAGCTAGAAGGCTGAAAATGCATATTTAGACTTGTAGGCATTGTGTGAACAAGATAGCGTTGAAAAATCGGCTCTAGCTTATTCCGCCTTAGAGAAAACCGCGTTGACATTTTTTCCAAATGCCTTGCAATATCTCCTTAACGAAAAGAGCTAGAAGGCTGAAAATGTAGATTTAGACTTGTAGGCATTGTGTGAACAAGATATCGTTGAAAAATCGGCTCTAGCTTATTCCGCCTTAGAGAAAACCGCGTTGACATTTTTTCCAAATGCCTTGCAATATCTCCTTAACAAAAAGAGCTAGAAGGCTGAAAATGCATATTTAGACTTGTAGGCATTGTGTGAACAAGATTGCGTTGAAAAATCGGCTCTAGCTTATTCCGCCTTAGAGAAAACCGCGTTGACATTTTTTCCAAATGCCTTGCAATATCTCCTTAACGAAAAGAGCTAGAAGGCTGAAAATGTAGATTTAGACTTGTAGGCATTGTGTGAACAAGATATCGTTGAAAAATCGGCTCTAGCTTATTCCGCCTTAGAGAAAACCGCGTTGACATTTTTTCCAAATGCCTTGCAATATCTCCTTAACAAAAAGAGCTAGAAGGCTGAAAATGCATATTTAGACTTGTAGGCATTGTGTGAACAAGATAGCGTTGAAAAATCGGCTCTAGCTTATTCCGCCTTAGAGAAAACCGCGTTGACATTTTTTCCAAATGCCTTGCAATATCTCCTTAACGAAAAGAGCTAGAAGGCTGAAAATGTAGATTTAGACTTGTAGGCATTGTGTGAACAAGATATCGTTGAAAAATCGGCTCTAGCTTATTCCGCCTTAGAGAAAACCGCGTTGACATTTTTTCCAAATGCCTTGCAATATCTCCTTAACAAAAAGAGCTAGAAGGCTGAAAATGCATATTTAGACTTGTAGGCATTGTGTGAACAAGATAGCGTTGAAAAATCGGCTCTAGCTTATTCCGCCTTAGAGAAAACCGCGTTGACATTTTTTCCAAATGCCTTGCAATATCTCCTTAACGAAAAGAGCTAGAAGGCTGAAAATGCATATTTAGACTTGTAGGCATTGTGTGAACAAGATAGCGTTGAAAAATCGGCTCTAGCTTATTCCGCCTTAGAGAAAACCGCGTTGACATTTTTTCCAAATGCCTTGCAATATCTCCTTAACGAAAAGAGCTAGAAGGCTGAAAATGTAGATTTAGACTTGTAGGCATTGTGTGAACAAGATATCGTTGAAAAATCGGCTCTAGCTTATTCCGCCTTAGAGAAAACCGCGTTGACATTTTTTCCAAATGCCTTGCAATATCTCCTTAACAAAAAGAGCTAGAAGGCTGAAAATGCATATTTAGACTTGTAGGCATTGTGTGAACAAGATTGCGTTGAAAAATCGGCTCTAGCTTATTCCGCCTTAGAGAAAACCGCGTTGACATTTTTTCCAAATGCCTTGCAATATCTCCTTAACGAAAAGAGCTAGAAGGCTGAAAATGCATATTTAGACTTGTAGGCATTGTGTGAACAAGATAGCGTTGAAAAATCGGCTCTAGCTTATTCCGCCTTAGAGAAAACCGCGTTGACATTTTTTCCAAATGCCTTGCAATATCTCCTTAACGAAAAGAGCTAGAAGGCTGAAAATGTAGATTTAGACTTGTAGGCATTGTGTGAACAAGATAGCGTTGAAAAATCGGCTCTAGCTTATTCCGCCTTAGAGAAAACCGCGTTGACATTTTTTTCCAAATGCCTTGCAATATCTCCTTAACGAAAAGAGCTAGAAGGCTGAAAATGCATATTTAGACTTGTAGGCATTGTGTGAACAAGATAGCGTTGAAAAATCTGCTCTAGCTTATTCCGCCTTAGAGAAAACCGCGTTGACATTTTTTCCAAATGCCTTGCAATATCTCCTTAACGAAAAGAGCTAGAAGGCTGAAAATGCATATTTAGACTTGTAGGCATTGTGTGAACAAGATAGCATTGAAAAATCTGCGCTAGCTTATTCCGCCTTAGAGAAAACCGCGTTGACATTTTTTCCAAATGCCTTGCAATATCTCCTTAAGGAAAAGAGCTAGAAGGCTGAAAATGCATATTTAGACTTGTAGGCATTGTGTGAACAAGATAGCGTTGAAAAATCGGCTCTAGCTTATTCCGCCTTAGAGAAAACCGCGTTGACATTTTTTCCAAATGCCTTGCAATATCTCCTTAACGAAAAGAGCTAGAAGGCTGAAAATGCATATTTAGACTTGTAGGCATTGTGTGAACAAGATAGCATTGAAAAATCGGCGCTAGCTTATTCCGCCTTAGAGAAAACCGCGTTGACATTTTTTCCAAATGCCTTGCAATATCTCCTTAACGAAAAGAGCTAGAAGGCTGAAAATGTAGATTTAGACTTGTAGGCATTGTGTGAACAAGATATCGTTGAAAAATCGGCTCTAGCTTATTCCGCCTTAGAGAAAACCGCGTTGACATTTTTTCCAAATGCCTTGCAATATCTCCTTAACAAAAAGAGCTAGAAGGCTGAAAATGCATATTTAGACTTGTAGGCATTGTGTGAACAAGATAGCGTTGAAAAATCTGCTCTAGCTTATTCCGCCTTAGAGAAAACCGCGTTGACATTTTTTCCAAATGCCTTGCAATATCTCCTTAACGAAAAGAGCTAGAAGGCTGAAAATGCATATTTAGACTTGTAGGCATTGTGTGAACAAGATAGCGTTGAAAAATCGGCGCTAGCTTATTCCGCCTTAGAGAAAACCGCGTTGACATTTTTTCCAAATGCCTTGCAATATCTCCTTAACGAAAAGAGCTAGAAGGCTGAAAATGCATATTTAGACTTGTAGGCATTGTGTGAACAAGATAGCGTTGAAAAATCGTCTCTAGCTTATTCCGCCTTAGAGAAAACCGCGTTGACATTTTTTCCAAATGCCTTGCAATATCTCCTTAACGAAAAGAGCTAGAAGGCTGAAAATGCATATTTAGACTTGTAGGCATTGTGTGAACAAGATAGCGTTGAAAAATCGGCTCTAGCTTATTCCGCCTTAGAGAAAACCGCATTGACATTTTTTCCAAATGCCTTGCAATATCTCCTTAACGAAACGAGCTAGAAGGCTGAAAATGCATATTTAGACTTGTAGGCATTGTCTGAACAAGATAGCGTTGAAAAATCTGCTCCAGCTTATTCCGCCTTAGAGAAAACCGCGTTGACATTTTTTCCAAATGCCTTGCAATATCTCCTTAACGAAAAGAGCTAGAAGGCTGAAAATGTAGATTTAGACTTGTAGGCATTGTGTGAACAAGATATCGTTGAAAAATCGGCTCTAGCTTATTCCGCCTTAGAGAAAACCGCGTTGACATTTTTTCCAAATGCCTTGCAATATCTCCTTAACAAAAAGAGCTAGAAGGCTGAAAATGCATATTTAGACTTGTAGGCATTGTGTGAACAAGATAGCGTTGAAAAATCGGCTCTAGCTTATTCCGCCTTAGAGAAAACCGCGTTGACATTTTTTCCAAATGCCTTGCAATATCTCCTTAACGAAAAGAGCTAGAAGGCTGAAAATGTAGATTTAGACTTGTAGGCATTGTGTGAACAAGATAGCGTTGAAAAATCGGCTCTAGCTTATTCCGCCTTAGAGAAAACCGCGTTGACATTTTTTTCCAAATGCCTTGCAATATCTCCTTAACGAAAAGAGCTAGAAGGCTGAAAATGCATATTTAGACTTGTAGGCATTGTGTGAACAAGATAGCGTTGAAAAATCTGCTCTAGCTTATTCCGCCTTAGAGAAAACCGCGTTGACATTTTTTCCAAATGCCTTGCAATATCTCCTTAACGAAAAGAGCTAGAAGGCTGAAAATGCATATTTAGACTTGTAGGCATTGTGTGAACAAGATAGCATTGAAAAATCGGCGCTAGCTTATTCCGCCTTAGAGAAAACCGCGTTGACATTTTTTCCAAATGCCTTGCAATATCTCCTTAACGAAAAGAGCTAGAAGGCTGAAAATGCATATTTAGACTTGTAGGCATTGTGTGAACAAGATAGCGTTGAAAAATCGGCTCTAGCTTATTCCGCCTTAGAGAAAACCGCGTTGACATTTTTTCCAAATGCCTTGCAATATCTCCTTAACGAAAAGAGCTAGAAGGCTGAAAATGCATATTTAGACTTGTAGGCATTGTGTGAACAAGATAGCGTTGAAAAATCGGCTCTAGCTTATTCCGCCTTAGAGAAAACCGCGTTGGCATTTTTTCCAAATGCCTTGCAATATCTCCTTAACGAAACGAGCTAGAAGGCTGAAAATGCATATTTAGACTTGTAGGCATTGTGTGAACAAGATAGCGTTGAAAAATCGGCTCTAGCTTATTCCGCCTTAGAGAAAACCGCGTTGACATTTTTTTCCAAATGCCTTGCAATATCTCCTTAACGAAAAGAGCTAGAAGGCTGAAAATGCATATTTAGACTTGTAGGCATTGTGTGAACAAGATAGCGTTGAAAAATCTGCTCTAGCTTATTCCGCCTTAGAGAAAACCGCGTTGACATTTTTTCCAAATGCCTTGCAATATCTCCTTAACGAAAAGAGCTAGAAGGCTGAAAATGCATATTTAGACTTGTAGGCATTGTGTGAACAAGATAGCATTGAAAAATCGGCGCTAGCTTATTCCGCCTTAGAGAAAACCGCGTTGACATTTTTTCCAAATGCCTTGCAATATCTCCTTAACGAAAAGAGCTAGAAGGCTGAAAATGCATATTTAGACTTGTAGGCATTGTGTGAACAAGATAGCGTTGAAAAATCGGCTCTAGCTTATTCCGCCTTAGAGAAAACCGCGTTGACATTTTTTCCAAATGCCTTGCAATATCTCCTTAACGAAAAGAGCTAGAAGGCTGAAAATGCATATTTAGACTTGTAGGCATTGTGTGAACAAGATAGCGTTGAAAAATCGGCTCTAGCTTATTCCGCCTTAGAGAAAACCGCGTTGGCATTTTTTCCAAATGCCTTGCAATATCTCCTTAACGAAACGAGCTAGAAGGCTGAAAATGCATATTTAGACTTGTAGGCATTGTCTGAACAAGATAGCGTTGAAAAATCTGCTCCAGCTTATTCCGCCTTAGAGAAAACCGCGTTGACATTTTTTCCAAATGCCTTGCAATATCTCCTTAACGAAAAGAGCTAGAAGGCTGAAAATGTAGATTTAGACTTGTAGGCATTGTGTGAACAAGATATCGTTGAAAAATCGGCTCTAGCTTATTCCGCCTTAGAGAAAACCGCGTTGACATTTTTTTCCAAATGCCTTGCAATATCTCCTTAACGAAAAGAGCTAGAAGGCTGAAAATGCATATTTAGACTTGTAGGCATTGTGTGAACAAGATAGCGTTGAAAATCTGCTCTAGCTTATTCCGCCTTAGAGAAAACCGCGTTGACATTTTTTCCAAATGCCTTGCAATATCTCCTTAACGAAAAGAGCTAGAAGGCTGAAAATGCATATTTAGACTTGTAGGCATTGTGTGAACAAGATAGCATTGAAAAATCGGCGCTAGCTTATTCCGCCTTAGAGAAAACCGCGTTGACATTTTTTCCAAATGCCTTGCAATATCTCCTTAACGAAAAGAGCTAGAAGGCTGAAAATGCATATTTAGACTTGTAGGCATTGTGTGAACAAGATAGCGTTGAAAAATCGGCTCTAGCTTATTCCGCCTTAGAGAAAACCGCGTTGACATTTTTTCCAAATGCCTTGCAATATCTCCTTAACGAAAAGAGCTAGAAGGCTGAAAATGCATATTTAGACTTGTAGGCATTGTGTGAACAAGATAGCGTTGAAAAATCGGCTCTAGCTTATTCCGCCTTAGAGAAAACCGCGTTGGCATTTTTTCCAAATGCCTTGCAATATCTCCTTAACGAAACGAGCTAGAAGGCTGAAAATGCATATTTAGACTTGTAGGCATTGTCTGAACAAGATAGCGTTGAAAAATCTGCTCCAGCTTATTCCGCCTTAGAGAAAACCGCGTTGACATTTTTTCCAAATGCCTTGCAATATCTCCTTAACGAAAAGAGCTAGAAGGCTGAAAATGTAGATTTAGACTTGTAGGCATTGTGTGAACAAGATATCGTTGAAAAATCGGCTCTAGCTTATTCCGCCTTAGAGAAAACCGCGTTGACATTTTTTCCAAATGCCTTGCAATATCTCCTTAACAAAAAGAGCTAGAAGGCTGAAAATGCATATTTAGACTTGTAGGCATTGTGTGAACAAGATAGCGTTGAAAAATCGGCTCTAGCTTATTCCGCCTTAGAGAAAACCGCGTTGACATTTTTTCCAAATGCCTTGCAATATCTCCTTAACGAAAAGAGCTAGAAGGCTGAAAATGTAGATTTAGACTTGTAGGCATTGTGTGAACAAGATATCGTTGAAAAATCGGCTCTAGCTTATTCCGCCTTAGAGAAAACCGCGTTGACATTTTTTCCAAATGCCTTGCAATATCTCCTTAACAAAAAGAGCTAGAAGGCTGAAAATGCATATTTAGACTTGTAGGCATTGTGTGAACAAGATAGCGTTGAAAAATCGGCTCTAGCTTATTCCGCCTTAGAGAAAACCGCGTTGACATTTTTTCCAAATGCCTTGCAATATCTCCTTAACGAAAAGAGCTAGAAGGCTGAAAATGCATATTTAGACTTGTAGGCATTGTGTGAACAAGATAGCGTTGAAAAATCGGCTCTAGCTTATTCCGCCTTAGAGAAAACCGCGTTGACATTTTTTCCAAATGCCTTGCAATATCTCCTTAACGAAAAGAGCTAGAAGGCTGAAAATGTAGATTTAGACTTGTAGGCATTGTGTGAACAAGATATCGTTGAAAAATCGGCTCTAGCTTATTCCGCCTTAGAGAAAACCGCGTTGACATTTTTTCCAAATGCCTTGCAATATCTCCTTAACAAAAAGAGCTAGAAGGCTGAAAATGCATATTTAGACTTGTAGGCATTGTGTGAACAAGATTGCGTTGAAAAATCGGCTCTAGCTTATTCCGCCTTAGAGAAAACCGCGTTGACATTTTTTCCAAATGCCTTGCAATATCTCCTTAACGAAAAGAGCTAGAAGGCTGAAAATGCATATTTAGACTTGTAGGCATTGTGTGAACAAGATAGCGTTGAAAAATCGGCTCTAGCTTATTCCGCCTTAGAGAAAACCGCGTTGACATTTTTTCCAAATGCCTTGCAATATCTCCTTAACGAAAAGAGCTAGAAGGCTGAAAATGTAGATTTAGACTTGTAGGCATTGTGTGAACAAGATAGCGTTGAAAAATCGGCTCTAGCTTATTCCGCCTTAGAGAAAACCGCGTTGACATTTTTTTCCAAATGCCTTGCAATATCTCCTTAACGAAAAGAGCTAGAAGGCTGAAAATGCATATTTAGACTTGTAGGCATTGTGTGAACAAGATAGCGTTGAAAAATCTGCTCTAGCTTATTCCGCCTTAGAGAAAACCGCGTTGACATTTTTTCCAAATGCCTTGCAATATCTCCTTAACGAAAAGAGCTAGAAGGCTGAAAATGCATATTTAGACTTGTAGGCATTGTGTGAACAAGATAGCATTGAAAAATCTGCGCTAGCTTATTCCGCCTTAGAGAAAACCGCGTTGACATTTTTTCCAAATGCCTTGCAATATCTCCTTAAGGAAAAGAGCTAGAAGGCTGAAAATGCATATTTAGACTTGTAGGCATTGTGTGAACAAGATAGCGTTGAAAAATCGGCTCTAGCTTATTCCGCCTTAGAGAAAACCGCGTTGACATTTTTTCCAAATGCCTTGCAATATCTCCTTAACGAAAAGAGCTAGAAGGCTGAAAATGCATATTTAGACTTGTAGGCATTGTGTGAACAAGATAGCATTGAAAAATCGGCGCTAGCTTATTCCGCCTTAGAGAAAACCGCGTTGACATTTTTTCCAAATGCCTTGCAATATCTCCTTAACGAAAAGAGCTAGAAGGCTGAAAATGCATATTTAGACTTGTAGGCATTGTGTGAACAAGATAGCGTTGAAAAATCGGCTCTAGCTTATTCCGCCTTAGAGAAAACCGCGTTGACATTTTTTCCAAATGCCTTGCAATATCTCCTTAACGAAAAGAGCTAGAAGGCTGAAAATGTAGATTTAGACTTGTAGGCATTGTGTGAACAAGATATCGTTGAAAAATCGGCTCTAGCTTATTCCGCCTTAGAGAAAACCGCGTTGACATTTTTTCCAAATGCCTTGCAATATCTCCTTAACAAAAAGAGCTAGAAGGCTGAAAATGCATATTTAGACTTGTAGGCATTGTGTGAACAAGATAGCGTTGAAAAATCTGCTCTAGCTTATTCCGCCTTAGAGAAAACCGCGTTGACATTTTTTCCAAATGCCTTGCAATATCTCCTTAACGAAAAGAGCTAGAAGGCTGAAAATGCATATTTAGACTTGTAGGCATTGTGTGAACAAGATAGCGTTGAAAAATCGGCGCTAGCTTATTCCGCCTTAGAGAAAACCGCGTTGACATTTTTTCCAAATGCCTTGCAATATCTCCTTAACGAAAAGAGCTAGAAGGCTGAAAATGCATATTTAGACTTGTAGGCATTGTGTGAACAAGATAGCGTTGAAAAATCGTCTCTAGCTTATTCCGCCTTAGAGAAAACCGCGTTGACATTTTTTCCAAATGCCTTGCAATATCTCCTTAACGAAAAGAGCTAGAAGGCTGAAAATGCATATTTAGACTTGTAGGCATTGTGTGAACAAGATAGCGTTGAAAAATCGGCTCTAGCTTATTCCGCCTTAGAGAAAACCGCATTGACATTTTTTCCAAATGCCTTGCAATATCTCCTTAACGAAACGAGCTAGAAGGCTGAAAATGCATATTTAGACTTGTAGGCATTGTCTGAACAAGATAGCGTTGAAAAATCTGCTCCAGCTTATTCCGCCTTAGAGAAAACCGCGTTGACATTTTTTCCAAATGCCTTGCAATATCTCCTTAACGAAAAGAGCTAGAAGGCTGAAAATGTAGATTTAGACTTGTAGGCATTGTGTGAACAAGATATCGTTGAAAAATCGGCTCTAGCTTATTCCGCCTTAGAGAAAACCGCGTTGACATTTTTTCCAAATGCCTTGCAATATCTCCTTAACAAAAAGAGCTAGAAGGCTGAAAATGCATATTTAGACTTGTAGGCATTGTGTGAACAAGATAGCGTTGAAAAATCGGCTCTAGCTTATTCCGCCTTAGAGAAAACCGCGTTGACATTTTTTCCAAATGCCTTGCAATATCTCCTTAACGAAAAGAGCTAGAAGGCTGAAAATGTAGATTTAGACTTGTAGGCATTGTGTGAACAAGATAGCGTTGAAAAATCGGCTCTAGCTTATTCCGCCTTAGAGAAAACCGCGTTGACATTTTTTTCCAAATGCCTTGCAATATCTCCTTAACGAAAAGAGCTAGAAGGCTGAAAATGCATATTTAGACTTGTAGGCATTGTGTGAACAAGATAGCGTTGAAAAATCTGCTCTAGCTTATTCCGCCTTAGAGAAAACCGCGTTGACATTTTTTCCAAATGCCTTGCAATATCTCCTTAACGAAAAGAGCTAGAAGGCTGAAAATGCATATTTAGACTTGTAGGCATTGTGTGAACAAGATAGCATTGAAAAATCGGCGCTAGCTTATTCCGCCTTAGAGAAAACCGCGTTGACATTTTTTCCAAATGCCTTGCAATATCTCCTTAACGAAAAGAGCTAGAAGGCTGAAAATGCATATTTAGACTTGTAGGCATTGTGTGAACAAGATAGCGTTGAAAAATCGGCTCTAGCTTATTCCGCCTTAGAGAAAACCGCGTTGACATTTTTTCCAAATGCCTTGCAATATCTCCTTAACGAAAAGAGCTAGAAGGCTGAAAATGCATATTTAGACTTGTAGGCATTGTGTGAACAAGATAGCGTTGAAAAATCGGCTCTAGCTTATTCCGCCTTAGAGAAAACCGCGTTGGCATTTTTTCCAAATGCCTTGCAATATCTCCTTAACGAAACGAGCTAGAAGGCTGAAAATGCATATTTAGACTTGTAGGCATTGTGTGAACAAGATAGCGTTGAAAAATCGGCTCTAGCTTATTCCGCCTTAGAGAAAACCGCGTTGACATTTTTTTCCAAATGCCTTGCAATATCTCCTTAACGAAAAGAGCTAGAAGGCTGAAAATGCATATTTAGACTTGTAGGCATTGTGTGAACAAGATAGCGTTGAAAAATCTGCTCTAGCTTATTCCGCCTTAGAGAAAACCGCGTTGACATTTTTTCCAAATGCCTTGCAATATCTCCTTAACGAAAAGAGCTAGAAGGCTGAAAATGCATATTTAGACTTGTAGGCATTGTGTGAACAAGATAGCATTGAAAAATCGGCGCTAGCTTATTCCGCCTTAGAGAAAACCGCGTTGACATTTTTTCCAAATGCCTTGCAATATCTCCTTAACGAAAAGAGCTAGAAGGCTGAAAATGCATATTTAGACTTGTAGGCATTGTGTGAACAAGATAGCGTTGAAAAATCGGCTCTAGCTTATTCCGCCTTAGAGAAAACCGCGTTGACATTTTTTCCAAATGCCTTGCAATATCTCCTTAACGAAAAGAGCTAGAAGGCTGAAAATGCATATTTAGACTTGTAGGCATTGTGTGAACAAGATAGCGTTGAAAAATCGGCTCTAGCTTATTCCGCCTTAGAGAAAACCGCGTTGGCATTTTTTCCAAATGCCTTGCAATATCTCCTTAACGAAACGAGCTAGAAGGCTGAAAATGCATATTTAGACTTGTAGGCATTGTCTGAACAAGATAGCGTTGAAAAATCTGCTCCAGCTTATTCCGCCTTAGAGAAAACCGCGTTGACATTTTTTCCAAATGCCTTGCAATATCTCCTTAACGAAAAGAGCTAGAAGGCTGAAAATGTAGATTTAGACTTGTAGGCATTGTGTGAACAAGATATCGTTGAAAAATCGGCTCTAGCTTATTCCGCCTTAGAGAAAACCGCGTTGACATTTTTTCCAAATGCCTTGCAATATCTCCTTAACAAAAAGAGCTAGAAGGCTGAAAATGCATATTTAGACTTGTAGGCATTGTGTGAACAAGATAGCGTTGAAAAATCGGCTCTAGCTTATTCCGCCTTAGAGAAAACCGCGTTGACATTTTTTCCAAATGCCTTGCAATATCTCCTTAACGAAAAGAGCTAGAAGGCTGAAAATGCATATTTAGACTTGTAGGCATTGTGTGAACAAGATAGCGTTGAAAAATCGGCTCTAGCTTATTCCGCCTTAGAGAAAACCGTGTTGACATTTTTTCCAAATGCCTTGCAATATCTCCTTAACGAAAAGAGCTAGAAGGCTGAAAATGTAGATTTAGACTTGTAGGCATTGTGTGAACAAGATATCGTTGAAAAATCGGCTCTAGCTTATTCCGCCTTAGAGAAAACCGCGTTGACATTTTTTCCAAATGCCTTGCAATATCTCCTTAACAAAAAGAGCTAGAAGGCTGAAAATGCATATTTAGACTTGTAGGCATTGTGTGAACAAGATTGCGTTGAAAAATCGGCTCTAGCTTATTCCGCCTTAGAGAAAACCGCGTTGACATTTTTTCCAAATGCCTTGCAATATCTCCTTAACGAAAAGAGCTAGAAGGCTGAAAATGCATATTTAGACTTGTAGGCATTGTGTGAACAAGATAGCGTTGAAAAATCGGCTCTAGCTTATTCCGCCTTAGAGAAAACCGCGTTGACATTTTTTCCAAATGCCTTGCAATATCTCCTTAACGAAAAGAGCTAGAAGGCTGAAAATGTAGATTTAGACTTGTAGGCATTGTGTGAACAAGATATCGTTGAAAAATCTGCTCTAGCTTATTCCGCCTTAGAGAAAACCGCGTTGACATTTTTTCCAAATGCCTTGCAATATCTCCTTAACGAAAAGAGCTAGAAGGCTGAAAATGCATATTTAGACTTGTAGGCATTGTGTGAACAAGATAGCGTTGAAAAATCTGCTCTAGCTTATTCCGCCTTAGAGAAAACCGCGTTGACATTTTTTCCAAATGCCTTGCAATATCTCCTTAACGAAAAGAGCTAGAAGGCTGAAAATGCATATTTAGACTTGTAGGCATTGTGTGAACAAGATAGCATTGAAAAATCGGCGCTAGCTTATTCCGCCTTAGAGAAAACCGCGTTGACATTTTTTCCAAATGCCTTGCAATATCTCCTTAACGAAAAGAGCTAGAAGGCTGAAAATGCATATTTAGACTTGTAGGCATTGTGTGAACAAGATAGCGTTGAAAAATCGGCTCTAGCTTATTCCGCCTTAGAGAAAACCGCGTTGACATTTTTTCCAAATGCCTTGCAATATCTCCTTAACGAAAAGAGCTAGAAGGCTGAAAATGCATATTTAGACTTGTAGGCATTGTGTGAACAAGATAGCGTTGAAAAATCGGCTCTAGCTTATTCCGCCTTAGAGAAAACCGCGTTGGCATTTTTTCCAAATGCCTTGCAATATCTCCTTAACGAAACGAGCTAGAAGGCTGAAAATGCATATTTAGACTTGTAGGCATTGTCTGAACAAGATAGCGTTGAAAAATCTGCTCCAGCTTATTCCGCCTTAGAGAAAACCGCGTTGACATTTTTTCCAAATGCCTTGCAATATCTCCTTAACGAAAAGAGCTAGAAGGCTGAAAATGTAGATTTAGACTTGTAGGCATTGTGTGAACAAGATATCGTTGAAAAATCTGCTCTAGCTTATTCCGCCTTAGAGAAAACCGCGTTGACATTTTTTCCAAATGCCTTGCAATATCTCCTTAACGAAAAGAGCTAGAAGGCTGAAAATGCATATTTAGACTTGTAGGCATTGTGTGAACAAGATAGCATTGAAAAATCGGCGCTAGCTTATTCCGCCTTAGAGAAAACCGCGTTGACATTTTTTTCCAAATGCCTTGCAATATCTCCTTAACGAAAAGAGCTAGAAGGCTGAAAATGCATATTTAGACTTGTAGGCATTGTGTGAACAAGATAGCGTTGAAAAATCGGCTCTAGCTTATTCCGCCTTAGAGAAAACCGCGTTGACATTTTTTCCAAATGCCTTGCAATATCTCCTTAACGAAAAGAGCTAGAAGGCTGAAAATGCATATTTAGACTTGTAGGCATTGTGTGAACAAGATAGGGTTGAAAAATCGGCTCTAGCTTATTCCGCCTTAGAGAAAACCGCGTTGGCATTTTTTCCAAATGCCTTGCAATATCTCCTTAACGAAACGAGCTAGAAGGCTGAAAATGCATATTTAGACTTGTAGGCATTGTCTGAACAAGATAGCGTTGAAAAATCTGCTCCAGCTTATTCCGCCTTAGAGAAAACCGCGTTGACATTTTTTCCAAATGCCTTGCAATATCTCCTTAACGAAAAGAGCTAGAAGGCTGAAAATGTAGATTTAGACTTGTAGGCATTGTGTGAACAAGATATCGTTGAAAAATCTGCTCTAGCTTATTCCGCCTTAGAGAAAACCGCGTTGACATTTTTTCCAAATGCCTTGCAATATCTCCTTAACGAAAAGAGCTAGAAGGCTGAAAATGCATATTTAGACTTGTAGGCATTGTGTGAACAAGATAGCGTTGAAAAATCGGCGCTAGCTTATTCCGCCTTAGAGAAAACCGCGTTGACATTTTTTTCCAAATGCCTTGCAATATCTCCTTAACGAAAAGAGCTAGAAGGCTGAAAATGCATATTTAGACTTGTAGGCATTGTGTGAACAAGATAGCATTGAAAAATCGGCGCTAGCTTATTCCGCCTTAGAGAAAACCGCGTTGACATTTTTTCCAAATGCCTTGCAATATCTCCTTAACGAAAAGAGCTAGAAGGCTGAAAATGCATATTTAGACTTGTAGGCATTGTGTGAACAAGATAGCGTTGAAAAATCGGCTCTAGCTTATTCCGCCTTAGAGAAAACCGCGTTGACATTTTTTCCAAATGCCTTGCAATATCTCCTTAACGAAAAGAGCTAGAAGGCTGAAAATGCATATTTAGACTTGTAGGCATTGTGTGAACAAGATAGCGTTGAAAAATCGGCTCTAGCTTATTCCGCCTTAGAGAAAACCGCGTTGGCATTTTTTCCAAATGCCTTGCAATATCTCCTTAACGAAACGAGCTAGAAGGCTGAAAATGCATATTTAGACTTGTAGGCATTGTCTGAACAAGATAGCGTTGAAAAATCTGCTCCAGCTTATTCCGCCTTAGAGAAAACCGCGTTGACATTTTTTCCAAATGCCTTGCAATATCTCCTTAACGAAAAGAGCTAGAAGGCTGAAAATGTAGATTTAGACTTGTAGGCATTGTGTGAACAAGATATCGTTGAAAAATCGGCTCTAGCTTATTCCGCCTTAGAGAAAACCGCGTTGACATTTTTTCCAAATGCCTTGCAATATCTCCTTAACAAAAAGAGCTAGAAGGCTGAAAATGCATATTTAGACTTGTAGGCATTGTGTGAACAAGATAGCGTTGAAAAATCGGCTCTAGCTTATTCCGCCTTAGAGAAAACCGCGTTGACATTTTTTCCAAATGCCTTGCAATATCTCCTTAACGAAAAGAGCTAGAAGGCTGAAAATGCATATTTAGACTTGTAGGCATTGTGTGAACAAGATAGCGTTGAAAAATCGGCTCTAGCTTATTCCGCCTTAGAGAAAACCGCGTTGACATTTTTTCCAAATGCCTTGCAATATCTCCTTAACGAAAAGAGCTAGAAGGCTGAAAATGTAGATTTAGACTTGTAGGCATTGTGTGAACAAGATATCGTTGAAAAATCGGCTCTAGCTTATTCCGCCTTAGAGAAAACCGCGTTGACATTTTTTCCAAATGCCTTGCAATATCTCCTTAACAAAAAGAGCTAGAAGGCTGAAAATGCATATTTAGACTTGTAGGCATTGTGTGAACAAGATTGCGTTGAAAAATCGGCTCTAGCTTATTCCGCCTTAGAGAAAACCGCGTTGACATTTTTTCCAAATGCCTTGCAATATCTCCTTAACGAAAAGAGCTAGAAGGCTGAAAATGCATATTTAGACTTGTAGGCATTGTGTGAACAAGATAGCGTTGAAAAATCGGCTCTAGCTTATTCCGCCTTAGAGAAAACCGCGTTGACATTTTTTCCAAATGCCTTGCAATATCTCCTTAACGAAAAGAGCTAGAAGGCTGAAAATGTAGATTTAGACTTGTAGGCATTGTGTGAACAAGATATCGTTGAAAAATCTGCTCTAGCTTATTCCGCCTTAGAGAAAACCGCGTTGACATTTTTTCCAAATGCCTTGCAATATCTCCTTAACGAAAAGAGCTAGAAGGCTGAAAATGCATATTTAGACTTGTAGGCATTGTGTGAACAAGATATCGTTGAAAAATCGGCTCTAGCTTATTCCGCCTTAGAGAAAACCGCGTTGACATTTTTTCCAAATGCCTTGCAATATCTCCTTAACAAAAAGAGCTAGAAGGCTGAAAATGCATATTTAGACTTGTAGGCATTGTGTGAACAAGATAGCGTTGAAAAATCGGCTCTAGCTTATTCCGCCTTAGAGAAAACCGCGTTGACATTTTTTCCAAATGCCTTGCAATATCTCCTTAACGAAAAGAGCTAGAAGGCTGAAAATGCATATTTAGACTTGTAGGCATTGTGTGAACAAGATAGCGTTGAAAAATCTGCTCTAGCTTATTCCGCCTTAGAGAAAACCGCGTTGACATTTTTTCCAAATGCCTTGCAATATCTCCTTAACGAAAAGAGCTAGAAGGCTGAAAATGCATATTTAGACTTGTAGGCATTGTGTGAACAAGATAGCGTTGAAAAATCGGCGCTAGCTTATTCCGCCTTAGAGAAAACCGCGTTGACATTTTTTCCAAATGCCTTGCAATATCTCCTTAACGATAAGAGCTAGAGGGCTGAAAATGCATATTTAGACTTGTAGGCATTGTGTGAACAAGATAGCGTTGAAAAATCGGCTCTAGCTTATTCCGCCTTAGAGAAAACCGCGTTGACATTTTTTCCAAATGCCTTGCAATATCTCCTTAACGAAAAGAGCTAGAAGGCTGAAAATGCATATTTAGACTTGTAGGCATTGTGTGAACAAGATAGCGTTGAAAAATCGGCTCTAGCTTATTCCGCCTTAGAGAAAACCGCGTTGACATTTTTTCCAAATGCCTTGCAATATCTCCTTAACGAAACTAGCTAGAAGGCTGAAAATGCATATTTAGACTTGTAGGCATTGTCTGAACAAGATAGCGTTGAAAAATCTGCTCCAGCTTATTCCGCCTTAGAGAAAACCGCGTTGACATTTTTTCCAAATGCCTTGCAATATCTCCTTAACGAAAAGAGCTAGAAGGCTGAAAATGTAGATTTAGACTTGTAGGCATTGTGTGAACAAGATATCGTTGAAAAATCGGCTCTAGCTTATTCCGCCTTAGAGAAAACCGCGTTGACATTTTTTCCAAATGCCTTGCAATATCTCCTTAACAAAAAGAGCTAGAAGGCTGAAAATGCATATTTAGACTTGTAGGCATTGTGTGAACAAGATAGCGTTGAAAAATCGGCTCTAGCTTATTCCGCCTTAGAGAAAACCGCGTTGACATTTTTTCCAAATGCCTTGCAATATCTCCTTAACGAAAAGAGCTAGAAGGCTGAAAATGTAGATTTAGACTTGTAGGCATTGTGTGAACAAGATAGCGTTGAAAAATCGGCTCTAGCTTATTCCGCCTTAGAGAAAACCGCGTTGACATTTTTTCCAAATGCCTTGCAATATCTCCTTAACGAAAAGAGCTAGAAGGCTGAAAATGCATATTTAGACTTTTAGGCATTGTGTGAACAAGATAGCGTTGAAAAATCTGCTCTAGCTTATTCCGCCTTAGAGAAAACCGCGTTGACATTTTTTCCAAATGCCTTGCAATATCTCCTTAACGAAAAGAGCTAGAAGGCTGAAAATGCATATTTAGACTTGTAGGCATTGTGTGAACAAGATAGCGTTGAAAAATCGGCGCTAGCTTATTCCGCCTTAGAGAAAACCGCGTTGACATTTTTTCCAAATGCCTTGCAATATCTCCTTAACGAAAAGAGCTAGAGGGCTGAAAATGCATATTTAGACTTGTAGGCATTGTGTGAACAAGATAGCGTTGAAAAATCGGCTCTAGCTTATTCCGCCTTAGAGAAAACCGCGTTGACATTTTTTCCAAATGCCTTGCAATATCTCCTTAACGAAAAGAGCTAGAAGGCTGAAAATGCATATTTAGACTTGTAGGCATTGTGTGAACAAGATAGCGTTGAAAAATCGGCTCTAGCTTATTCCGCCTTAGAGAAAACCGCGTTGACATTTTTTCCAAATGCCTTGCAATATCTCCTTAACGAAACTAGCTAGAAGGCTGAAAATGCATATTTAGACTTGTAGGCATTGTCTGAACAAGATAGCGTTGAAAAATCTGCTCCAGCTTATTCCGCCTTAGAGAAAACCGCGTTGACATTTTTTCCAAATGCCTTGCAATATCTCCTTAACGAAAAGAGCTAGAAGGCTGAAAATGTAGATTTAGACTTGTAGGCATTGTGTGAACAAGATATCGTTGAAAAATCGGCTCTAGCTTATTCCGCCTTAGAGAAAACCGCGTTGACATTTTTTCCAAATGCCTTGCAATATCTCCTTAACAAAAAGAGCTAGAAGGCTGAAAATGCATATTTAGACTTGTAGGCATTGTGTGAACAAGATAGCGTTGAAAAATCGGCTCTAGCTTATTCCGCCTTAGAGAAAACCGCGTTGACATTTTTTCCAAATGCCTTGCAATGTCTCCTTAACGAAAAGAGCTAGAAGGCTGAAAATGCATATTTAGACTTGTAGGCATTGTCTGAACAAGATAGCGTTGAAAAATCTGCTCCAGCTTATTCCGCCTTAGAGAAAACCGCGTTGACATTTTTTCCAAATGCCTTGCAATATCTCCTTAACGAAAAGAGCTAGAAGGCTGAAAATGTAGATTTAGACTTGTAGGCATTGTGTGAACAAGATATCGTTAAAAAAATCTGCTCTAGCTTATTCCGCCTTAGAGAAAACCGCGTTGACATTTTTTCCAAATGCCTTGCAATATCTCCTTAACGAAAAGAGCTAGAAGGCTGAAAATGCATATTTAGACTTGTAGGCATTGTGTGAACAAGATAGCATTGAAAAATCGGCGCTAGCTTATTCCGCCTTAGAGAAAACCGCGTTGACATTTTTTCCAAATGCCTTGCAATATCTCCTTAACGAAAAGAGCTAGAAGGCTGAAAATGCATATTTAGACTTGTAGGCATTGTGTGAACAAGATAGCGTTGAAAAATCGGCTCTAGCTTATTCCGCCTTAGAGAAAACCGCGTTGACATTTTTTCCAAATGCCTTGCAATATCTCCTTAACGAAAAGAGCTAGAAGGCTGAAAATGCATATTTAGACTTGTAGGCATTGTGTGAACAAGATAGCGTTGAAAAATCGGCTCTAGCTTATTCCGCCTTAGAGAAAACCGCGTTGGCATTTTTTCCAAATGCCTTGCAATATCTCCTTAACGAAACGAGCTAGAAGGCTGAAAATGCATATTTAGACTTGTAGGCATTGTCTGAACAAGATAGCGTTGAAAAATCTGCTCCAGCTTATTCCGCCTTAGAGAAAACCGCGTTGACATTTTTTCCAAATGCCTTGCAATATCTCCTTAACGAAAAGAGCTAGAAGGCTGAAAATGTAGATTTAGACTTGTAGGCATTGTGTGAACAAGATATCGTTGAAAAATCGGCTCTAGCTTATTCCGCCTTAGAGAAAACCGCGTTGACATTTTTTCCAAATGCCTTGCAATATCTCCTTAACGAAAAGAGCTAGAAGGCTGAAAATGCATATTTAGACTTGTAGGCATTGTGTGAACAAGATAGCGTTGAAAAATCTGCTCTAGCTTATTCCGCCTTAGAGAAAACCGCGTTGACATTTTTTCCAAATGCCTTGCAATATCTCCTTAACGAAAAGAGCTAGAAGGCTGAAAATGCATATTTAGACTTGTAGGCATTGTGTGAACAAGATAGCGTTGAAAAATCGGCGCTAGCTTATTCCGCCTTAGAGAAAACCGCGTTGACATTTTTTCCAAATGCCTTGCAATATCTCCTTAACGAAAAGAGCTAGAGGGCTGAAAATGCATATTTAGACTTGTAGGCATTGTGTGAACAAGATAGCGTTGAAAAATCGGCTCTAGCTTATTCCGCCTTAGAGAAAACCGCGTTGACATTTTTTCCAAATGCCTTGCAATATCTCCTTAACGAAAAGAGCTAGAAGGCTGAAAATGCATATTTAGACTTGTAGGCATTGTGTGAACAAGATAGCGTTGAAAAATCGGCTCTAGCTTATTCCGCCTTAGAGAAAACCGCGTTGACATTTTTTCCAAATGCCTTGCAATATCTCCTTAACGAAACTAGCTAGAAGGCTGAAAATGCATATTTAGACTTGTAGGCATTGTCTGAACAAGATAGCGTTGAAAAATCTGCTCCAGCTTATTCCGCCTTAGAGAAAACCGCGTTGACATTTTTTCCAAATGCCTTGCAATATCTCCTTAACGAAAAGAGCTAGAAGGCTGAAAATGTAGATTTAGACTTGTAGGCATTGTGTGAACAAGATATCGTTGAAAAATCGGCTCTAGCTTATTCCGCCTTAGAGAAAACCGCGTTGACATTTTTTCCAAATGCCTTGCAATATCTCCTTAACAAAAAGAGCTAGAAGGCTGAAAATGCATATTTAGACTTGTAGGCATTGTGTGAACAAGATAGCGTTGAAAAATCGGCTCTAGCTTATTCCGCCTTAGAGAAAACCGCGTTGACATTTTTTCCAAATGCCTTGCAATATCTCCTTAACGAAAAGAGCTAGAAGGCTGAAAATGTAGATTTAGACTTGTAGGCATTGTGTGAACAAGATAGCGTTGAAAAATCGGCTCTAGCTTATTCCGCCTTAGAGAAAACCGCGTTGACATTTTTTTCCAAATGCCTTGCAATATCTCCTTAACGAAAAGAGCTAGAAGGCTGAAAATGCATATTTAGACTTGTAGGCATTGTGTGAACAAGATAGCGTTGAAAAATCTGCTCTAGCTTATTCCGCCTTAGAGAAAACCGCGTTGACATTTTTTCCAAATGCCTTGCAATATCTCCTTAACGAAAAGAGCTAGAAGGCTGAAAATGCATATTTAGACTTGTAGGCATTGTGTGAACAAGATATCGTTGAAAAATCTGCTCTAGCTTATTCCGCCTTAGAGAAAACCGCGTTGACATTTTTTCCAAATGCCTTGCAATATCTCCTTAACGAAAAGAGCTAGAAGGCTGAAAATGCATATTTAGACTTGTAGGCATTGTGTGAACAAGATATCGTTGAAAAATCGGCTCTAGCTTATTCCGCCTTAGAGAAAACCGCGTTGACATTTTTTCCAAATGCCTTGCAATATCTCCTTAACAAAAAGAGCTAGAAGGCTGAAAATGCATATTTAGACTTGTAGGCATTGTGTGAACAAGATAGCGTTGAAAAATCGGCTCTAGCTTATTCCGCCTTAGAGAAAACCGCGTTGACATTTTTTCCAAATGCCTTGCAATATCTCCTTAACGAAAAGAGCTAGAAGGCTGAAAATGCATATTTAGACTTGTAGGCATTGTGTGAACAAGATAGCGTTGAAAAATCTGCTCTAGCTTATTCCGCCTTAGAGAAAACCGCGTTGACATTTTTTCCAAATGCCTTGCAATATCTCCTTAACGAAAAGAGCTAGAAGGCTGAAAATGCATATTTAGACTTGTAGGCATTGTGTGAACAAGATAGCGTTGAAAAATCGGCGCTAGCTTATTCCGCCTTAGAGAAAACCGCGTTGACATTTTTTCCAAATGCCTTGCAATATCTCCTTAACGAAAAGAGCTAGAGGGCTGAAAATGCATATTTAGACTTGTAGGCATTGTGTGAACAAGATAGCGTTGAAAAATCGGCTCTAGCTTATTCCGCCTTAGAGAAAACCGCGTTGACATTTTTTCCAAATGCCTTGCAATATCTCCTTAACGAAAAGAGCTAGAAGGCTGAAAATGCATATTTAGACTTGTAGGCATTGTGTGAACAAGATAGCGTTGAAAAATCGGCTCTAGCTTATTCCGCCTTAGAGAAAACCGCGTTGACATTTTTTCCAAATGCCTTGCAATATCTCCTTAACGAAACTAGCTAGAAGGCTGAAAATGCATATTTAGACTTGTAGGCATTGTCTGAACAAGATAGCGTTGAAAAATCTGCTCCAGCTTATTCCGCCTTAGAGAAAACCGCGTTGACATTTTTTCCAAATGCCTTGCAATATCTCCTTAACGAAAAGAGCTAGAAGGCTGAAAATGTAGATTTAGACTTGTAGGCATTGTGTGAACAAGATATCGTTGAAAAATCGGCTCTAGCTTATTCCGCCTTAGAGAAAACCGCGTTGACATTTTTTCCAAATGCCTTGCAATATCTCCTTAACAAAAAGAGCTAGAAGGCTGAAAATGCATATTTAGACTTGTAGGCATTGTGTGAACAAGATAGCGTTGAAAAATCGGCTCTAGCTTATTCCGCCTTAGAGAAAACCGCGTTGACATTTTTTCCAAATGCCTTGCAATATCTCCTTAACAAAAAGAGCTAGAAGGCTGAAAATGCATATTTAGACTTGTAGGCATTGTGTGAACAAGATAGCGTTGAAAAATCTGCTCTAGCTTATTCCGCCTTAGAGAAAACCGCGTTGACATTTTTTCCAAATGCCTTGCAATATCTCCTTAACGAAAAGAGCTAGAAGGCTGAAAATGCATATTTAGACTTGTAGGCATTGTGTGAACAAGATAGCGTTGAAAAATCGGCTCTAGCTTATTCCGCCTTAGAGAAAACCGCGTTGACATTTTTTCCAAATGCCTTGCAATATCTCCTTAACGAAAAGAGCTAGAAGGCTGAAAATGCATATTTAGACTTGTAGGCATTGTGTGAACAAGATAGCGTTGAAAAATCGGCTCTAGCTTATTCCGCCTTAGAGAAAACCGCGTTGACATTTTTTCCAAATGCCTTGCAATATCTCCTTAACGAAAAGAGCTAGAAGGCTGAAAATGTAGATTTAGACTTGTAGGCATTGTGTGAACAAGATATCGTTGAAAAATCTGCTCTAGCTTATTCCGCCTTAGAGAAAACCGCGTTGACATTTTTTCCAAATGCCTTGCAATATCTCCTTAACGAAAAGAGCTAGAAGGCTGAAAATGCATATTTAGACTTGTAGGCATTGTGTGAACAAGATAGCGTTGAAAAATCTGCTCTAGCTTATTCCGCCTTAGAGAAAACCGCGTTGACATTTTTTCCAAATGCCTTGCAATATCTCCTTAACGAAAAGAGCTAGAAGGCTGAAAATGCATATTTAGACTTGTAGGCATTGTGTGAACAAGATAGCATTGAAAAATCGGCGCTAGCTTATTCCGCCTTAGAGAAAACCGCGTTGACATTTTTTCCAAATGCCTTGCAATATCTCCTTAACGAAAAGAGCTAGAAGGCTGAAAATGCATATTTAGACTTGTAGGCATTGTGTGAACAAGATAGCGTTGAAAAATCGGCTCTAGCTTATTCCGCCTTAGAGAAAACCGCGTTGACATTTTTTCCAAATGCCTTGCAATATCTCCTTAACGAAAAGAGCTAGAAGGCTGAAAATGCATATTTAGACTTGTAGGCATTGTGTGAACAAGATAGCGTTGAAAAATCGGCTCTAGCTTATTCCGCCTTAGAGAAAACCGCGTTGGCATTTTTTCCAAATGCCTTGCAATATCTCCTTAACGAAACGAGCTAGAAGGCTGAAAATGCATATTTAGACTTGTAGGCATTGTCTGAACAAGATAGCGTTGAAAAATCTGCTCCAGCTTATTCCGCCTTAGAGAAAACCGCGTTGACATTTTTTCCAAATGCCTTGCAATATCTCCTTAACGAAAAGAGCTAGAAGGCTGAAAATGTAGATTTAGACTTGTAGGCATTGTGTGAACAAGATATCGTTGAAAAATCTGCTCTAGCTTATTCCGCCTTAGAGAAAACCGCGTTGACATTTTTTCCAAATGCCTTGCAATATCTCCTTAACGAAAAGAGCTAGAAGGCTGAAAATGCATATTTAGACTTGTAGGCATTGTGTGAACAAGATAGCATTGAAAAATCGGCGCTAGCTTATTCCGCCTTAGAGAAAACCGCGTTGACATTTTTTTCCAAATGCCTTGCAATATCTCCTTAACGAAAAGAGCTAGAAGGCTGAAAATGCATATTTAGACTTGTAGGCATTGTGTGAACAAGATAGCGTTGAAAAATCGGCTCTAGCTTATTCCGCCTTAGAGAAAACCGCGTTGACATTTTTTCCAAATGCCTTGCAATATCTCCTTAACGAAAAGAGCTAGAAGGCTGAAAATGCATATTTAGACTTGTAGGCATTGTGTGAACAAGATAGCGTTGAAAAATCGGCTCTAGCTTATTCCGCCTTAGAGAAAACCGCGTTGGCATTTTTTCCAAATGCCTTGCAATATCTCCTTAACGAAACGAGCTAGAAGGCTGAAAATGCATATTTAGACTTGTAGGCATTGTCTGAACAAGATAGCGTTGAAAAATCTGCTCCAGCTTATTCCGCCTTAGAGAAAACCGCGTTGACATTTTTTCCAAATGCCTTGCAATATCTCCTTAACGAAAAGAGCTAGAAGGCTGAAAATGTAGATTTAGACTTGTAGGCATTGTGTGAACAAGATATCGTTGAAAAATCTGCTCTAGCTTATTCCGCCTTAGAGAAAACCGCGTTGACATTTTTTCCAAATGCCTTGCAATATCTCCTTAACGAAAAGAGCTAGAAGGCTGAAAATGCATATTTAGACTTGTAGGCATTGTGTGAACAAGATAGCGTTGAAAAATCGGCGCTAGCTTATTCCGCCTTAGAGAAAACCGCGTTGACATTTTTTTCCAAATGCCTTGCAATATCTCCTTAACGAAAAGAGCTAGAAGGCTGAAAATGCATATTTAGACTTGTAGGCATTGTGTGAACAAGATAGCATTGAAAAATCGGCGCTAGCTTATTCCGCCTTAGAGAAAACCGCGTTGACATTTTTTCCAAATGCCTTGCAATATCTCCTTAACGAAAAGAGCTAGAAGGCTGAAAATGCATATTTAGACTTGTAGGCATTGTGTGAACAAGATAGCGTTGAAAAATCGGCTCTAGCTTATTCCGCCTTAGAGAAAACCGCGTTGACATTTTTTCCAAATGCCTTGCAATATCTCCTTAACGAAAAGAGCTAGAAGGCTGAAAATGCATATTTAGACTTGTAGGCATTGTGTGAACAAGATAGCGTTGAAAAATCGGCTCTAGCTTATTCCGCCTTAGAGAAAACCGCGTTGGCATTTTTTCCAAATGCCTTGCAATATCTCCTTAACGAAACGAGCTAGAAGGCTGAAAATGCATATTTAGACTTGTAGGCATTGTCTGAACAAGATAGCGTTGAAAAATCTGCTCCAGCTTATTCCGCCTTAGAGAAAACCGCGTTGACATTTTTTCCAAATGCCTTGCAATATCTCCTTAACGAAAAGAGCTAGAAGGCTGAAAATGTAGATTTAGACTTGTAGGCATTGTGTGAACAAGATATCGTTGAAAAATCTGCTCTAGCTTATTCCGCCTTAGAGAAAACCGCGTTGACATTTTTTCCAAATGCCTTGCAATATCTCCTTAACGAAAAGAGCTAGAAGGCTGAAAATGCATATTTAGACTTGTAGGCATTGTGTGAACAAGATAGCATTGAAAAATCGGCGCTAGCTTATTCCGCCTTAGAGAAAACCGCGTTGACATTTTTTTCCAAATGCCTTGCAATATCTCCTTAACGAAAAGAGCTAGAAGGCTGAAAATGCATATTTAGACTTGTAGGCATTGTGTGAACAAGATAGCGTTGAAAAATCGGCTCTAGCTTATTCCGCCTTAGAGAAAACCGCGTTGACATTTTTTCCAAATGCCTTGCAATATCTCCTTAACGAAAAGAGCTAGAAGGCTGAAAATGCATATTTAGACTTGTAGGCATTGTGTGAACAAGATAGCGTTGAAAAATCGGCTCTAGCTTATTCCGCCTTAGAGAAAACCGCGTTGGCATTTTTTCCAAATGCCTTGCAATATCTCCATAACGAAACGAGCTAGAAGGCTGAAAATGCATATTTAGACTTGTAGGCATTGTGTGAACAAGATAGCGTTGAAAAATCGGCTCTAGCTTATTCCGCCTTAGAGAAAACCGCGTTGACATTTTTTCCAAATGCCTTGCAATATCTCCTTAACGAAAAGAGCTAGAAGGCTGAAAATGCATATTTAGACTTGTAGGCATTGTGTGAACAAGATAGCGTTGAAAAATCGGCTCTAGCTTATTCCGCCTTAGAGAAAACCGCGTTGGCATTTTTTCCAAATGCCTTGCAATATCTCCTTAACGAAACGAGCTAGAAGGCTGAAAATGCATATTTAGACTTGTAGGCATTGTCTGAACAAGATAGCGTTGAAAAATCTGCTCCAGCTTATTCCGCCTTAGAGAAAACCGCGTTGACATTTTTTCCAAATGCCTTGCAATATCTCCTTAACGAAAAGAGCTAGAAGGCTGAAAATGTAGATTTAGACTTGTAGGCATTGTGTGAACAAGATATCGTTGAAAAATCTGCTCTAGCTTATTCCGCCTTAGAGAAAACCGCGTTGACATTTTTTCCAAATGCCTTGCAATATCTCCTTAACGAAAAGAGCTAGAAGGCTGAAAATGCATATTTAGACTTGTAGGCATTGTGTGAACAAGATAGCATTGAAAAATCGGCGCTAGCTTATTCCGCCTTAGAGAAAACCGCGTTGACATTTTTTTCCAAATGCCTTGCAATATCTCCTTAACGAAAAGAGCTAGAAGGCTGAAAATGCATATTTAGACTTGTAGGCATTGTGTGAACAAGATAGCGTTGAAAAATCGGCTCTAGCTTATTCCGCCTTAGAGAAAACCGCGTTGACATTTTTTCCAAATGCCTTGCAATATCTCCTTAACGAAAAGAGCTAGAAGGCTGAAAATGCATATTTAGACTTGTAGGCATTGTGTGAACAAGATAGCGTTGAAAAATCGGCTCTAGCTTATTCCGCCTTAGAGAAAACCGCGTTGGCATTTTTTCCAAATGCCTTGCAATATCTCCTTAACGAAACGAGCTAGAAGGCTGAAAATGCATATTTAGACTTGTAGGCATTGTCTGAACAAGATAGCGTTGAAAAATCTGCTCCAGCTTATTCCGCCTTAGAGAAAACCGCGTTGACATTTTTTCCAAATGCCTTGCAATATCTCCTTAACGAAAAGAGCTAGAAGGCTGAAAATGTAGATTTAGACTTGTAGGCATTGTGTGAACAAGATATCGTTGAAAAATCGGCTCTAGCTTATTCCGCCTTAGAGAAAACCGCGTTGACATTTTTTCCAAATGCCTTGCAATATCTCCTTAACAAAAAGAGCTAGAAGGCTGAAAATGCATATTTAGACTTGTAGGCATTGTCTGAACAAGATAGCGTTGAAAAATCGGCTCTAGCTTATTCCGCCTTAGAGAAAACCGCGTTGACATTTTTTCCAAATGCCTTGCAATATCTCCTTAACGAAAAGAGCTAGAAGGCTGAAAATGCATATTTAGACTTGTAGGCATTGTGTGAACAAGATAGCGTTGAAAAATCTGCTCTAGCTTATTCCGCCTTAGAGAAAACCGCGTTGACATTTTTTCCAAATGCCTTGCAATATCTCCTTAACGAAAAGAGCTAGAAGGCTGAAAATGCATATTTAGACTTGTAGGCATTGTGTGAACAAGATAGCGTTGAAAAATCGGCGCTAGCTTATTCCGCCTTAGAGAAAACCGCGTTGACATTTTTTCCAAATGCCTTGCAATATCTCCTTAACGAAAAGAGCTAGAAGGCTGAAAATGCATATTTAGACTTGTAGGCATTGTGTGAACAAGATAGCGTTGAAAAATCGGCTCTAGCTTATTCCGCCTTAGAGAAAACCGCGTTGACATTTTTTCCAAATGCCTTGCAATATCTCCTTAACGAAAAGAGCTAGAAGGCTGAAAATGCATATTTAGACTTGTAGGCATTGTGTGAACAAGATAGCGTTGAAAAATCGGCTCTAGCTTATTCCGCCTTAGAGAAAACCGCGTTGACATTTTTTCCAAATGCCTTGCAATATCTCCTTAACGAAACGAGCTAGAAGGCTGAAAATGCATATTTAGACTTGTAGGCATTGTCTGAACAAGATAGCGTTGAAAAATCTGCTCCAGCTTATTCCGCCTTAGAGAAAACCGCGTTGACATTTTTTCCAAATGCCTTGCAATATCTCCTTAACGAAAAGAGCTAGAAGGCTGAAAATGTAGATTTAGACTTGTAGGCATTGTGTGAACAAGATATCGTTGAAAAATCGGCTCTAGCTTATTCCGCCTTAGAGAAAACCGCGTTGACATTTTTTCCAAATGCCTTGCAATATCTCTTTAACAAAAAGAGCTAGAAGGCTGAAAATGCATATTTAGACTTGTAGGCATTGTGTGAACAAGATAGCGTTGAAAAATCGGCTCTAGCTTATTCCGCCTTAGAGAAAACCGCGTTGACATTTTTTCCAAATGCCTTGCAATATCTCCTTAACGAAAAGAGCTAGAAGGCTGAAAATGTAGATTTAGACTTGTAGGCATTGTGTGAACAAGATAGCGTTGAAAAATCGGCTCTAGCTTATTCCGCCTTAGAGAAAACCGCGTTGACATTTTTTTCCAAATGCCTTGCAATATCTCCTTAACGAAAAGAGCTAGAAGGCTGAAAATGCATATTTAGACTTGTAGGCATTGTGTGAACAAGATAGCGTTGAAAAATCTGCTCTAGCTTATTCCGCCTTAGAGAAAACCGCGTTGACATTTTTTCCAAATGCCTTGCAATATCTCCTTAACGAAAAGAGCTAGAAGGCTGAAAATGCATATTTAGACTTGTAGGCATTGTGTGAACAAGATAGCATTGAAAAATCGGCGCTAGCTTATTCCGCCTTAGAGAAAACCGCGTTGACATTTTTTCCAAATGCCTTGCAATATCTCCTTAAGGAAAAGAGCTAGAAGGCTGAAAATGCATATTTAGACTTGTAGGCATTGTGTGAACAAGATAGCGTTGAAAAATCGGCTCTAGCTTATTCCGCCTTAGAGAAAACCGCGTTGACATTTTTTCCAAATGCCTTGCAATTTCTCCTTAACGAAAAGAGCTAGAAGGCTGAAAATGCATATTTAGACTTGTAGGCATTGTGTGAACAAGATAGCATTGAAAAATCGGCGCTAGCTTATTCCGCCTTAGAGAAAACCGCGTTGACATTTTTTCCAAATGCCTTGCAATATCTCCTTAACGAAAAGAGCTAGAAGGCTGAAAATGCATATTTAGACTTGTAGGCATTGTGTGAACAAGATAGCGTTGAAAAATCGGCTCTAGCTTATTCCGCCTTAGAGAAAACCGCGTTGACATTTTTTCCAAATGCCTTGCAATATCTCCTTAACGAAAAGAGCTAGAAGGCTGAAAATGTAGATTTAGACTTGTAGGCATTGTGTGAACAAGATATCGTTGAAAAATCGGCTCTAGCTTATTCCGCCTTAGAGAAAACCGCGTTGACATTTTTTCCAAATGCCTTGCAATATCTCCTTAACAAAAAGAGCTAGAAGGCTGAAAATGCATATTTAGACTTGTAGGCATTGTGTGAACAAGATAGCGTTGAAAAATCTGCTCTAGCTTATTCCGCCTTAGAGAAAACCGCGTTGACATTTTTTCCAAATGCCTTGCAATATCTCCTTAACGAAAAGAGCTAGAAGGCTGAAAATGCATATTTAGACTTGTAGGCATTGTGTGAACAAGATAGCGTTGAAAAATCGGCGCTAGCTTATTCCGCCTTAGAGAAAACCGCGTTGACATTTTTTCCAAATGCCTTGCAATATCTCCTTAACGAAAAGAGCTAGAAGGCTGAAAATGCATATTTAGACTTGTAGGCATTGTGTGAACAAGATAGCGTTGAAAAATCGGCTCTAGCTTATTCCGCCTTAGAGAAAACCGCGTTGACATTTTTTCCAAATGCCTTGCAATATCTCCTTAACGAAAAGAGCTAGAAGGCTGAAAATGCATATTTAGACTTGTAGGCATTGTGTGAACAAGATAGCGTTGAAAAATCGGCTCTAGCTTATTCCGCCTTAGAGAAAACCGCATTGACATTTTTTCCAAATGCCTTGCAATATCTCCTTAACGAAACGAGCTAGAAGGCTGAAAATGCATATTTAGACTTGTAGGCATTGTCTGAACAAGACAGCGTTGAAAAATCTGCTCCAGCTTATTCCGCCTTAGAGAAAACCGCGTTGACATTTTTTCCAAATGCCTTGCAATATCTCCTTAACGAAAAGAGCTAGAAGGCTGAAAATGTAGATTTAGACTTGTAGGCATTGTGTGAACAAGATATCGTTGAAAAATCGGCTCTAGCTTATTCCGCCTTAGAGAAAACCGCGTTGACATTTTTTCCAAATGCCTTGCAATATCTCCTTAACAAAAAGAGCTAGAAGGCTGAAAATGCATATTTAGACTTGTAGGCATTGTGTGAACAAGATAGCGTTGAAAAATCGGCTCTAGCTTATTCCGCCTTAGAGAAAACCGCGTTGACATTTTTTCCAAATGCCTTGCAATATCTCCTTAACGAAAAGAGCTAGAAGGCTGAAAATGTAGATTTAGACTTGTAGGCATTGTGTGAACAAGATAGCGTTGAAAAATCGGCTCTAGCTTATTCCGCCTTAGAGAAAACCGCGTTGACATTTTTTTCCAAATGCCTTGCAATATCTCCTTAACGAAAAGAGCTAGAAGGCTGAAAATGCATATTTAGACTTGTAGGCATTGTGTGAACAAGATAGCGTTGAAAATCTGCTCTAGCTTATTCCGCCTTAGAGAAAACCGCGTTGACATTTTTTCCAAATGCCTTGCAATATCTCCTTAACGAAAAGAGCTAGAAGGCTGAAAATGCATATTTAGACTTGTAGGCATTGTGTGAACAAGATAGCATTGAAAAATCGGCGCTAGCTTATTCCGCCTTAGAGAAAACCGCGTTGACATTTTTTCCAAATGCCTTGCAATATCTCCTTAACGAAAAGAGCTAGAAGGCTGAAAATGCATATTTAGACTTGTAGGCATTGTGTGAACAAGATAGCGTTGAAAAATCGGCTCTAGCTTATTCCGCCTTAGAGAAAACCGCGTTGACATTTTTTCCAAATGCCTTGCAATATCTCCTTAACGAAAAGAGCTAGAAGGCTGAAAATGCATATTTAGACTTGTAGGCATTGTGTGAACAAGATAGCGTTGAAAAATCGGCTCTAGCTTATTCCGCCTTAGAGAAAACCGCGTTGGCATTTTTTCCAAATGCCTTGCAATATCTCCTTAACGAAACGAGCTAGAAGGCTGAAAATGCATATTTAGACTTGTAGGCATTGTCTGAACAAGATAGCGTTGAAAAATCTGCTCCAGCTTATTCCGCCTTAGAGAAAACCGCGTTGACATTTTTTCCAAATGCCTTGCAATATCTCCTTAACGAAAAGAGCTAGAAGGCTGAAAATGTAGATTTAGACTTGTAGGCATTGTGTGAACAAGATATCGTTGAAAAATCGGCTCTAGCTTATTCCGCCTTAGAGAAAACCGCGTTGACATTTTTTCCAAATGCCTTGCAATATCTCCTTAACAAAAAGAGCTAGAAGGCTGAAAATGCATATTTAGACTTGTAGGCATTGTGTGAACAAGATAGCGTTGAAAAATCGGCTCTAGCTTATTCCGCCTTAGAGAAAACCGCGTTGACATTTTTTCCAAATGCCTTGCAATATCTCCTTAACGAAAAGAGCTAGAAGGCTGAAAATGTAGATTTAGACTTGTAGGCATTGTGTGAACAAGATATCGTTGAAAAATCGGCTCTAGCTTATTCCGCCTTAGAGAAAACCGCGTTGACATTTTTTCCAAATGCCTTGCAATATCTCCTTAACAAAAAGAGCTAGAAGGCTGAAAATGCATATTTAGACTTGTAGGCATTGTGTGAACAAGATAGCGTTGAAAAATCGGCTCTAGCTTATTCCGCCTTAGAGAAAACCGCGTTGACATTTTTTCCAAATGCCTTGCAATATCTCCTTAACGAAAAGAGCTAGAAGGCTGAAAATGCATATTTAGACTTGTAGGCATTGTGTGAACAAGATAGCGTTGAAAAATCGGCTCTAGCTTATTCCGCCTTAGAGAAAACCGCGTTGACATTTTTTCCAAATGCCTTGCAATATCTCCTTAACGAAAAGAGCTAGAAGGCTGAAAATGTAGATTTAGACTTGTAGGCATTGTGTGAACAAGATATCGTTGAAAAATCGGCTCTAGCTTATTCCGCCTTAGAGAAAACCGCGTTGACATTTTTTCCAAATGCCTTGCAATATCTCCTTAACAAAAAGAGCTAGAAGGCTGAAAATGCATATTTAGACTTGTAGGCATTGTGTGAACAAGATTGCGTTGAAAAATCGGCTCTAGCTTATTCCGCCTTAGAGAAAACCGCGTTGACATTTTTTCCAAATGCCTTGCAATATCTCCTTAACGAAAAGAGCTAGAAGGCTGAAAATGCATATTTAGACTTGTAGGCATTGTGTGAACAAGATAGCGTTGAAAAATCGGCTCTAGCTTATTCCGCCTTAGAGAAAACCGCGTTGACATTTTTTCCAAATGCCTTGCAATATCTCCTTAACGAAAAGAGCTAGAAGGCTGAAAATGTAGATTTAGACTTGTAGGCATTGTGTGAACAAGATAGCGTTGAAAAATCGGCTCTAGCTTATTCCGCCTTAGAGAAAACCGCGTTGACATTTTTTTCCAAATGCCTTGCAATATCTCCTTAACGAAAAGAGCTAGAAGGCTGAAAATGCATATTTAGACTTGTAGGCATTGTGTGAACAAGATAGCGTTGAAAAATCTGCTCTAGCTTATTCCGCCTTAGAGAAAACCGCGTTGACATTTTTTCCAAATGCCTTGCAATATCTCCTTAACGAAAAGAGCTAGAAGGCTGAAAATGCATATTTAGACTTGTAGGCATTGTGTGAACAAGATAGCATTGAAAAATCTGCGCTAGCTTATTCCGCCTTAGAGAAAACCGCGTTGACATTTTTTCCAAATGCCTTGCAATATCTCCTTAAGGAAAAGAGCTAGAAGGCTGAAAATGCATATTTAGACTTGTAGGCATTGTGTGAACAAGATAGCGTTGAAAAATCGGCTCTAGCTTATTCCGCCTTAGAGAAAACCGCGTTGACATTTTTTCCAAATGCCTTGCAATATCTCCTTAACGAAAAGAGCTAGAAGGCTGAAAATGCATATTTAGACTTGTAGGCATTGTGTGAACAAGATAGCATTGAAAAATCGGCGCTAGCTTATTCCGCCTTAGAGAAAACCGCGTTGACATTTTTTCCAAATGCCTTGCAATATCTCCTTAACGAAAAGAGCTAGAAGGCTGAAAATGCATATTTAGACTTGTAGGCATTGTGTGAACAAGATAGCGTTGAAAAATCGGCTCTAGCTTATTCCGCCTTAGAGAAAACCGCGTTGACATTTTTTCCAAATGCCTTGCAATATCTCCTTAACGAAAAGAGCTAGAAGGCTGAAAATGTAGATTTAGACTTGTAGGCATTGTGTGAACAAGATATCGTTGAAAAATCGGCTCTAGCTTATTCCGCCTTAGAGAAAACCGCGTTGACATTTTTTCCAAATGCCTTGCAATATCTCCTTAACAAAAAGAGCTAGAAGGCTGAAAATGCATATTTAGACTTGTAGGCATTGTGTGAACAAGATAGCGTTGAAAAATCTGCTCTAGCTTATTCCGCCTTAGAGAAAACCGCGTTGACATTTTTTCCAAATGCCTTGCAATATCTCCTTAACGAAAAGAGCTAGAAGGCTGAAAATGCATATTTAGACTTGTAGGCATTGTGTGAACAAGATAGCGTTGAAAAATCGGCGCTAGCTTATTCCGCCTTAGAGAAAACCGCGTTGACATTTTTTCCAAATGCCTTGCAATATCTCCTTAACGAAAAGAGCTAGAAGGCTGAAAATGCATATTTAGACTTGTAGGCATTGTGTGAACAAGATAGCGTTGAAAAATCGTCTCTAGCTTATTCCGCCTTAGAGAAAACCGCGTTGACATTTTTTCCAAATGCCTTGCAATATCTCCTTAACGAAAAGAGCTAGAAGGCTGAAAATGCATATTTAGACTTGTAGGCATTGTGTGAACAAGATAGCGTTGAAAAATCGGCTCTAGCTTATTCCGCCTTAGAGAAAACCGCATTGACATTTTTTCCAAATGCCTTGCAATATCTCCTTAACGAAACGAGCTAGAAGGCTGAAAATGCATATTTAGACTTGTAGGCATTGTCTGAACAAGATAGCGTTGAAAAATCTGCTCCAGCTTATTCCGCCTTAGAGAAAACCGCGTTGACATTTTTTCCAAATGCCTTGCAATATCTCCTTAACGAAAAGAGCTAGAAGGCTGAAAATGTAGATTTAGACTTGTAGGCATTGTGTGAACAAGATATCGTTGAAAAATCGGCTCTAGCTTATTCCGCCTTAGAGAAAACCGCGTTGACATTTTTTCCAAATGCCTTGCAATATCTCCTTAACAAAAAGAGCTAGAAGGCTGAAAATGCATATTTAGACTTGTAGGCATTGTGTGAACAAGATAGCGTTGAAAAATCGGCTCTAGCTTATTCCGCCTTAGAGAAAACCGCGTTGACATTTTTTCCAAATGCCTTGCAATATCTCCTTAACGAAAAGAGCTAGAAGGCTGAAAATGTAGATTTAGACTTGTAGGCATTGTGTGAACAAGATAGCGTTGAAAAATCGGCTCTAGCTTATTCCGCCTTAGAGAAAACCGCGTTGACATTTTTTTCCAAATGCCTTGCAATATCTCCTTAACGAAAAGAGCTAGAAGGCTGAAAATGCATATTTAGACTTGTAGGCATTGTGTGAACAAGATAGCGTTGAAAAATCTGCTCTAGCTTATTCCGCCTTAGAGAAAACCGCGTTGACATTTTTTCCAAATGCCTTGCAATATCTCCTTAACGAAAAGAGCTAGAAGGCTGAAAATGCATATTTAGACTTGTAGGCATTGTGTGAACAAGATAGCATTGAAAAATCGGCGCTAGCTTATTCCGCCTTAGAGAAAACCGCGTTGACATTTTTTCCAAATGCCTTGCAATATCTCCTTAACGAAAAGAGCTAGAAGGCTGAAAATGCATATTTAGACTTGTAGGCATTGTGTGAACAAGATAGCGTTGAAAAATCGGCTCTAGCTTATTCCGCCTTAGAGAAAACCGCGTTGACATTTTTTCCAAATGCCTTGCAATATCTCCTTAACGAAAAGAGCTAGAAGGCTGAAAATGCATATTTAGACTTGTAGGCATTGTGTGAACAAGATAGCGTTGAAAAATCGGCTCTAGCTTATTCCGCCTTAGAGAAAACCGCGTTGGCATTTTTTCCAAATGCCTTGCAATATCTCCTTAACGAAACGAGCTAGAAGGCTGAAAATGCATATTTAGACTTGTAGGCATTGTGTGAACAAGATAGCGTTGAAAAATCGGCTCTAGCTTATTCCGCCTTAGAGAAAACCGCGTTGACATTTTTTTCCAAATGCCTTGCAATATCTCCTTAACGAAAAGAGCTAGAAGGCTGAAAATGCATATTTAGACTTGTAGGCATTGTGTGAACAAGATAGCGTTGAAAAATCTGCTCTAGCTTATTCCGCCTTAGAGAAAACCGCGTTGACATTTTTTCCAAATGCCTTGCAATATCTCCTTAACGAAAAGAGCTAGAAGGCTGAAAATGCATATTTAGACTTGTAGGCATTGTGTGAACAAGATAGCATTGAAAAATCGGCGCTAGCTTATTCCGCCTTAGAGAAAACCGCGTTGACATTTTTTCCAAATGCCTTGCAATATCTCCTTAACGAAAAGAGCTAGAAGGCTGAAAATGCATATTTAGACTTGTAGGCATTGTGTGAACAAGATAGCGTTGAAAAATCGGCTCTAGCTTATTCCGCCTTAGAGAAAACCGCGTTGACATTTTTTCCAAATGCCTTGCAATATCTCCTTAACGAAAAGAGCTAGAAGGCTGAAAATGCATATTTAGACTTGTAGGCATTGTGTGAACAAGATAGCGTTGAAAAATCGGCTCTAGCTTATTCCGCCTTAGAGAAAACCGCGTTGGCATTTTTTCCAAATGCCTTGCAATATCTCCTTAACGAAACGAGCTAGAAGGCTGAAAATGCATATTTAGACTTGTAGGCATTGTCTGAACAAGATAGCGTTGAAAAATCTGCTCCAGCTTATTCCGCCTTAGAGAAAACCGCGTTGACATTTTTTCCAAATGCCTTGCAATATCTCCTTAACGAAAAGAGCTAGAAGGCTGAAAATGTAGATTTAGACTTGTAGGCATTGTGTGAACAAGATATCGTTGAAAAATCGGCTCTAGCTTATTCCGCCTTAGAGAAAACCGCGTTGACATTTTTTTCCAAATGCCTTGCAATATCTCCTTAACGAAAAGAGCTAGAAGGCTGAAAATGCATATTTAGACTTGTAGGCATTGTGTGAACAAGATAGCGTTGAAAATCTGCTCTAGCTTATTCCGCCTTAGAGAAAACCGCGTTGACATTTTTTCCAAATGCCTTGCAATATCTCCTTAACGAAAAGAGCTAGAAGGCTGAAAATGCATATTTAGACTTGTAGGCATTGTGTGAACAAGATAGCATTGAAAAATCGGCGCTAGCTTATTCCGCCTTAGAGAAAACCGCGTTGACATTTTTTCCAAATGCCTTGCAATATCTCCTTAACGAAAAGAGCTAGAAGGCTGAAAATGCATATTTAGACTTGTAGGCATTGTGTGAACAAGATAGCGTTGAAAAATCGGCTCTAGCTTATTCCGCCTTAGAGAAAACCGCGTTGACATTTTTTCCAAATGCCTTGCAATATCTCCTTAACGAAAAGAGCTAGAAGGCTGAAAATGCATATTTAGACTTGTAGGCATTGTGTGAACAAGATAGCGTTGAAAAATCGGCTCTAGCTTATTCCGCCTTAGAGAAAACCGCGTTGGCATTTTTTCCAAATGCCTTGCAATATCTCCTTAACGAAACGAGCTAGAAGGCTGAAAATGCATATTTAGACTTGTAGGCATTGTCTGAACAAGATAGCGTTGAAAAATCTGCTCCAGCTTATTCCGCCTTAGAGAAAACCGCGTTGACATTTTTTCCAAATGCCTTGCAATATCTCCTTAACGAAAAGAGCTAGAAGGCTGAAAATGTAGATTTAGACTTGTAGGCATTGTGTGAACAAGATATCGTTGAAAAATCGGCTCTAGCTTATTCCGCCTTAGAGAAAACCGCGTTGACATTTTTTCCAAATGCCTTGCAATATCTCCTTAACAAAAAGAGCTAGAAGGCTGAAAATGCATATTTAGACTTGTAGGCATTGTGTGAACAAGATAGCGTTGAAAAATCGGCTCTAGCTTATTCCGCCTTAGAGAAAACCGCGTTGACATTTTTTCCAAATGCCTTGCAATATCTCCTTAACGAAAAGAGCTAGAAGGCTGAAAATGTAGATTTAGACTTGTAGGCATTGTGTGAACAAGATATCGTTGAAAAATCGGCTCTAGCTTATTCCGCCTTAGAGAAAACCGCGTTGACATTTTTTCCAAATGCCTTGCAATATCTCCTTAACAAAAAGAGCTAGAAGGCTGAAAATGCATATTTAGACTTGTAGGCATTGTGTGAACAAGATAGCGTTGAAAAATCGGCTCTAGCTTATTCCGCCTTAGAGAAAACCGCGTTGACATTTTTTCCAAATGCCTTGCAATATCTCCTTAACGAAAAGAGCTAGAAGGCTGAAAATGCATATTTAGACTTGTAGGCATTGTGTGAACAAGATAGCGTTGAAAAATCGGCTCTAGCTTATTCCGCCTTAGAGAAAACCGCGTTGACATTTTTTCCAAATGCCTTGCAATATCTCCTTAACGAAAAGAGCTAGAAGGCTGAAAATGTAGATTTAGACTTGTAGGCATTGTGTGAACAAGATATCGTTGAAAAATCGGCTCTAGCTTATTCCGCCTTAGAGAAAACCGCGTTGACATTTTTTCCAAATGCCTTGCAATATCTCCTTAACAAAAAGAGCTAGAAGGCTGAAAATGCATATTTAGACTTGTAGGCATTGTGTGAACAAGATTGCGTTGAAAAATCGGCTCTAGCTTATTCCGCCTTAGAGAAAACCGCGTTGACATTTTTTCCAAATGCCTTGCAATATCTCCTTAACGAAAAGAGCTAGAAGGCTGAAAATGCATATTTAGACTTGTAGGCATTGTGTGAACAAGATAGCGTTGAAAAATCGGCTCTAGCTTATTCCGCCTTAGAGAAAACCGCGTTGACATTTTTTCCAAATGCCTTGCAATATCTCCTTAACGAAAAGAGCTAGAAGGCTGAAAATGTAGATTTAGACTTGTAGGCATTGTGTGAACAAGATAGCGTTGAAAAATCGGCTCTAGCTTATTCCGCCTTAGAGAAAACCGCGTTGACATTTTTTTCCAAATGCCTTGCAATATCTCCTTAACGAAAAGAGCTAGAAGGCTGAAAATGCATATTTAGACTTGTAGGCATTGTGTGAACAAGATAGCGTTGAAAAATCTGCTCTAGCTTATTCCGCCTTAGAGAAAACCGCGTTGACATTTTTTCCAAATGCCTTGCAATATCTCCTTAACGAAAAGAGCTAGAAGGCTGAAAATGCATATTTAGACTTGTAGGCATTGTGTGAACAAGATAGCATTGAAAAATCTGCGCTAGCTTATTCCGCCTTAGAGAAAACCGCGTTGACATTTTTTCCAAATGCCTTGCAATATCTCCTTAAGGAAAAGAGCTAGAAGGCTGAAAATGCATATTTAGACTTGTAGGCATTGTGTGAACAAGATAGCGTTGAAAAATCGGCTCTAGCTTATTCCGCCTTAGAGAAAACCGCGTTGACATTTTTTCCAAATGCCTTGCAATATCTCCTTAACGAAAAGAGCTAGAAGGCTGAAAATGCATATTTAGACTTGTAGGCATTGTGTGAACAAGATAGCATTGAAAAATCGGCGCTAGCTTATTCCGCCTTAGAGAAAACCGCGTTGACATTTTTTCCAAATGCCTTGCAATATCTCCTTAACGAAAAGAGCTAGAAGGCTGAAAATGCATATTTAGACTTGTAGGCATTGTGTGAACAAGATAGCGTTGAAAAATCGGCTCTAGCTTATTCCGCCTTAGAGAAAACCGCGTTGACATTTTTTCCAAATGCCTTGCAATATCTCCTTAACGAAAAGAGCTAGAAGGCTGAAAATGTAGATTTAGACTTGTAGGCATTGTGTGAACAAGATATCGTTGAAAAATCGGCTCTAGCTTATTCCGCCTTAGAGAAAACCGCGTTGACATTTTTTCCAAATGCCTTGCAATATCTCCTTAACAAAAAGAGCTAGAAGGCTGAAAATGCATATTTAGACTTGTAGGCATTGTGTGAACAAGATAGCGTTGAAAAATCTGCTCTAGCTTATTCCGCCTTAGAGAAAACCGCGTTGACATTTTTTCCAAATGCCTTGCAATATCTCCTTAACGAAAAGAGCTAGAAGGCTGAAAATGCATATTTAGACTTGTAGGCATTGTGTGAACAAGATAGCGTTGAAAAATCGGCGCTAGCTTATTCCGCCTTAGAGAAAACCGCGTTGACATTTTTTCCAAATGCCTTGCAATATCTCCTTAACGAAAAGAGCTAGAAGGCTGAAAATGCATATTTAGACTTGTAGGCATTGTGTGAACAAGATAGCGTTGAAAAATCGTCTCTAGCTTATTCCGCCTTAGAGAAAACCGCGTTGACATTTTTTCCAAATGCCTTGCAATATCTCCTTAACGAAAAGAGCTAGAAGGCTGAAAATGCATATTTAGACTTGTAGGCATTGTGTGAACAAGATAGCGTTGAAAAATCGGCTCTAGCTTATTCCGCCTTAGAGAAAACCGCATTGACATTTTTTCCAAATGCCTTGCAATATCTCCTTAACGAAACGAGCTAGAAGGCTGAAAATGCATATTTAGACTTGTAGGCATTGTCTGAACAAGATAGCGTTGAAAAATCTGCTCCAGCTTATTCCGCCTTAGAGAAAACCGCGTTGACATTTTTTCCAAATGCCTTGCAATATCTCCTTAACGAAAAGAGCTAGAAGGCTGAAAATGTAGATTTAGACTTGTAGGCATTGTGTGAACAAGATATCGTTGAAAAATCGGCTCTAGCTTATTCCGCCTTAGAGAAAACCGCGTTGACATTTTTTCCAAATGCCTTGCAATATCTCCTTAACAAAAAGAGCTAGAAGGCTGAAAATGCATATTTAGACTTGTAGGCATTGTGTGAACAAGATAGCGTTGAAAAATCGGCTCTAGCTTATTCCGCCTTAGAGAAAACCGCGTTGACATTTTTTCCAAATGCCTTGCAATATCTCCTTAACGAAAAGAGCTAGAAGGCTGAAAATGTAGATTTAGACTTGTAGGCATTGTGTGAACAAGATAGCGTTGAAAAATCGGCTCTAGCTTATTCCGCCTTAGAGAAAACCGCGTTGACATTTTTTTCCAAATGCCTTGCAATATCTCCTTAACGAAAAGAGCTAGAAGGCTGAAAATGCATATTTAGACTTGTAGGCATTGTGTGAACAAGATAGCGTTGAAAAATCTGCTCTAGCTTATTCCGCCTTAGAGAAAACCGCGTTGACATTTTTTCCAAATGCCTTGCAATATCTCCTTAACGAAAAGAGCTAGAAGGCTGAAAATGCATATTTAGACTTGTAGGCATTGTGTGAACAAGATAGCATTGAAAAATCGGCGCTAGCTTATTCCGCCTTAGAGAAAACCGCGTTGACATTTTTTCCAAATGCCTTGCAATATCTCCTTAACGAAAAGAGCTAGAAGGCTGAAAATGCATATTTAGACTTGTAGGCATTGTGTGAACAAGATAGCGTTGAAAAATCGGCTCTAGCTTATTCCGCCTTAGAGAAAACCGCGTTGACATTTTTTCCAAATGCCTTGCAATATCTCCTTAACGAAAAGAGCTAGAAGGCTGAAAATGCATATTTAGACTTGTAGGCATTGTGTGAACAAGATAGCGTTGAAAAATCGGCTCTAGCTTATTCCGCCTTAGAGAAAACCGCGTTGGCATTTTTTCCAAATGCCTTGCAATATCTCCTTAACGAAACGAGCTAGAAGGCTGAAAATGCATATTTAGACTTGTAGGCATTGTGTGAACAAGATAGCGTTGAAAAATCGGCTCTAGCTTATTCCGCCTTAGAGAAAACCGCGTTGACATTTTTTTCCAAATGCCTTGCAATATCTCCTTAACGAAAAGAGCTAGAAGGCTGAAAATGCATATTTAGACTTGTAGGCATTGTGTGAACAAGATAGCGTTGAAAAATCTGCTCTAGCTTATTCCGCCTTAGAGAAAACCGCGTTGACATTTTTTCCAAATGCCTTGCAATATCTCCTTAACGAAAAGAGCTAGAAGGCTGAAAATGCATATTTAGACTTGTAGGCATTGTGTGAACAAGATAGCATTGAAAAATCGGCGCTAGCTTATTCCGCCTTAGAGAAAACCGCGTTGACATTTTTTCCAAATGCCTTGCAATATCTCCTTAACGAAAAGAGCTAGAAGGCTGAAAATGCATATTTAGACTTGTAGGCATTGTGTGAACAAGATAGCGTTGAAAAATCGGCTCTAGCTTATTCCGCCTTAGAGAAAACCGCGTTGACATTTTTTCCAAATGCCTTGCAATATCTCCTTAACGAAAAGAGCTAGAAGGCTGAAAATGCATATTTAGACTTGTAGGCATTGTGTGAACAAGATAGCGTTGAAAAATCGGCTCTAGCTTATTCCGCCTTAGAGAAAACCGCGTTGGCATTTTTTCCAAATGCCTTGCAATATCTCCTTAACGAAACGAGCTAGAAGGCTGAAAATGCATATTTAGACTTGTAGGCATTGTCTGAACAAGATAGCGTTGAAAAATCTGCTCCAGCTTATTCCGCCTTAGAGAAAACCGCGTTGACATTTTTTCCAAATGCCTTGCAATATCTCCTTAACGAAAAGAGCTAGAAGGCTGAAAATGTAGATTTAGACTTGTAGGCATTGTGTGAACAAGATATCGTTGAAAAATCGGCTCTAGCTTATTCCGCCTTAGAGAAAACCGCGTTGACATTTTTTCCAAATGCCTTGCAATATCTCCTTAACAAAAAGAGCTAGAAGGCTGAAAATGCATATTTAGACTTGTAGGCATTGTGTGAACAAGATAGCGTTGAAAAATCGGCTCTAGCTTATTCCGCCTTAGAGAAAACCGCGTTGACATTTTTTCCAAATGCCTTGCAATATCTCCTTAACGAAAAGAGCTAGAAGGCTGAAAATGCATATTTAGACTTGTAGGCATTGTGTGAACAAGATAGCGTTGAAAAATCGGCTCTAGCTTATTCCGCCTTAGAGAAAACCGTGTTGACATTTTTTCCAAATGCCTTGCAATATCTCCTTAACGAAAAGAGCTAGAAGGCTGAAAATGTAGATTTAGACTTGTAGGCATTGTGTGAACAAGATATCGTTGAAAAATCGGCTCTAGCTTATTCCGCCTTAGAGAAAACCGCGTTGACATTTTTTCCAAATGCCTTGCAATATCTCCTTAACAAAAAGAGCTAGAAGGCTGAAAATGCATATTTAGACTTGTAGGCATTGTGTGAACAAGATTGCGTTGAAAAATCGGCTCTAGCTTATTCCGCCTTAGAGAAAACCGCGTTGACATTTTTTCCAAATGCCTTGCAATATCTCCTTAACGAAAAGAGCTAGAAGGCTGAAAATGCATATTTAGACTTGTAGGCATTGTGTGAACAAGATAGCGTTGAAAAATCGGCTCTAGCTTATTCCGCCTTAGAGAAAACCGCGTTGACATTTTTTCCAAATGCCTTGCAATATCTCCTTAACGAAAAGAGCTAGAAGGCTGAAAATGTAGATTTAGACTTGTAGGCATTGTGTGAACAAGATATCGTTGAAAAATCTGCTCTAGCTTATTCCGCCTTAGAGAAAACCGCGTTGACATTTTTTCCAAATGCCTTGCAATATCTCCTTAACGAAAAGAGCTAGAAGGCTGAAAATGCATATTTAGACTTGTAGGCATTGTGTGAACAAGATAGCGTTGAAAAATCTGCTCTAGCTTATTCCGCCTTAGAGAAAACCGCGTTGACATTTTTTCCAAATGCCTTGCAATATCTCCTTAACGAAAAGAGCTAGAAGGCTGAAAATGCATATTTAGACTTGTAGGCATTGTGTGAACAAGATAGCATTGAAAAATCGGCGCTAGCTTATTCCGCCTTAGAGAAAACCGCGTTGACATTTTTTCCAAATGCCTTGCAATATCTCCTTAACGAAAAGAGCTAGAAGGCTGAAAATGCATATTTAGACTTGTAGGCATTGTGTGAACAAGATAGCGTTGAAAAATCGGCTCTAGCTTATTCCGCCTTAGAGAAAACCGCGTTGACATTTTTTCCAAATGCCTTGCAATATCTCCTTAACGAAAAGAGCTAGAAGGCTGAAAATGCATATTTAGACTTGTAGGCATTGTGTGAACAAGATAGCGTTGAAAAATCGGCTCTAGCTTATTCCGCCTTAGAGAAAACCGCGTTGGCATTTTTTCCAAATGCCTTGCAATATCTCCTTAACGAAACGAGCTAGAAGGCTGAAAATGCATATTTAGACTTGTAGGCATTGTCTGAACAAGATAGCGTTGAAAAATCTGCTCCAGCTTATTCCGCCTTAGAGAAAACCGCGTTGACATTTTTTCCAAATGCCTTGCAATATCTCCTTAACGAAAAGAGCTAGAAGGCTGAAAATGTAGATTTAGACTTGTAGGCATTGTGTGAACAAGATATCGTTGAAAAATCTGCTCTAGCTTATTCCGCCTTAGAGAAAACCGCGTTGACATTTTTTCCAAATGCCTTGCAATATCTCCTTAACGAAAAGAGCTAGAAGGCTGAAAATGCATATTTAGACTTGTAGGCATTGTGTGAACAAGATAGCATTGAAAAATCGGCGCTAGCTTATTCCGCCTTAGAGAAAACCGCGTTGACATTTTTTTCCAAATGCCTTGCAATATCTCCTTAACGAAAAGAGCTAGAAGGCTGAAAATGCATATTTAGACTTGTAGGCATTGTGTGAACAAGATAGCGTTGAAAAATCGGCTCTAGCTTATTCCGCCTTAGAGAAAACCGCGTTGACATTTTTTCCAAATGCCTTGCAATATCTCCTTAACGAAAAGAGCTAGAAGGCTGAAAATGCATATTTAGACTTGTAGGCATTGTGTGAACAAGATAGGGTTGAAAAATCGGCTCTAGCTTATTCCGCCTTAGAGAAAACCGCGTTGGCATTTTTTCCAAATGCCTTGCAATATCTCCTTAACGAAACGAGCTAGAAGGCTGAAAATGCATATTTAGACTTGTAGGCATTGTCTGAACAAGATAGCGTTGAAAAATCTGCTCCAGCTTATTCCGCCTTAGAGAAAACCGCGTTGACATTTTTTCCAAATGCCTTGCAATATCTCCTTAACGAAAAGAGCTAGAAGGCTGAAAATGTAGATTTAGACTTGTAGGCATTGTGTGAACAAGATATCGTTGAAAAATCTGCTCTAGCTTATTCCGCCTTAGAGAAAACCGCGTTGACATTTTTTCCAAATGCCTTGCAATATCTCCTTAACGAAAAGAGCTAGAAGGCTGAAAATGCATATTTAGACTTGTAGGCATTGTGTGAACAAGATAGCGTTGAAAAATCGGCGCTAGCTTATTCCGCCTTAGAGAAAACCGCGTTGACATTTTTTTCCAAATGCCTTGCAATATCTCCTTAACGAAAAGAGCTAGAAGGCTGAAAATGCATATTTAGACTTGTAGGCATTGTGTGAACAAGATAGCATTGAAAAATCGGCGCTAGCTTATTCCGCCTTAGAGAAAACCGCGTTGACATTTTTTCCAAATGCCTTGCAATATCTCCTTAACGAAAAGAGCTAGAAGGCTGAAAATGCATATTTAGACTTGTAGGCATTGTGTGAACAAGATAGCGTTGAAAAATCGGCTCTAGCTTATTCCGCCTTAGAGAAAACCGCGTTGACATTTTTTCCAAATGCCTTGCAATATCTCCTTAACGAAAAGAGCTAGAAGGCTGAAAATGCATATTTAGACTTGTAGGCATTGTGTGAACAAGATAGCGTTGAAAAATCGGCTCTAGCTTATTCCGCCTTAGAGAAAACCGCGTTGGCATTTTTTCCAAATGCCTTGCAATATCTCCTTAACGAAACGAGCTAGAAGGCTGAAAATGCATATTTAGACTTGTAGGCATTGTCTGAACAAGATAGCGTTGAAAAATCTGCTCCAGCTTATTCCGCCTTAGAGAAAACCGCGTTGACATTTTTTCCAAATGCCTTGCAATATCTCCTTAACGAAAAGAGCTAGAAGGCTGAAAATGTAGATTTAGACTTGTAGGCATTGTGTGAACAAGATATCGTTGAAAAATCGGCTCTAGCTTATTCCGCCTTAGAGAAAACCGCGTTGACATTTTTTCCAAATGCCTTGCAATATCTCCTTAACAAAAAGAGCTAGAAGGCTGAAAATGCATATTTAGACTTGTAGGCATTGTGTGAACAAGATAGCGTTGAAAAATCGGCTCTAGCTTATTCCGCCTTAGAGAAAACCGCGTTGACATTTTTTCCAAATGCCTTGCAATATCTCCTTAACGAAAAGAGCTAGAAGGCTGAAAATGCATATTTAGACTTGTAGGCATTGTGTGAACAAGATAGCGTTGAAAAATCGGCTCTAGCTTATTCCGCCTTAGAGAAAACCGCGTTGACATTTTTTCCAAATGCCTTGCAATATCTCCTTAACGAAAAGAGCTAGAAGGCTGAAAATGTAGATTTAGACTTGTAGGCATTGTGTGAACAAGATATCGTTGAAAAATCGGCTCTAGCTTATTCCGCCTTAGAGAAAACCGCGTTGACATTTTTTCCAAATGCCTTGCAATATCTCCTTAACAAAAAGAGCTAGAAGGCTGAAAATGCATATTTAGACTTGTAGGCATTGTGTGAACAAGATTGCGTTGAAAAATCGGCTCTAGCTTATTCCGCCTTAGAGAAAACCGCGTTGACATTTTTTCCAAATGCCTTGCAATATCTCCTTAACGAAAAGAGCTAGAAGGCTGAAAATGCATATTTAGACTTGTAGGCATTGTGTGAACAAGATAGCGTTGAAAAATCGGCTCTAGCTTATTCCGCCTTAGAGAAAACCGCGTTGACATTTTTTCCAAATGCCTTGCAATATCTCCTTAACGAAAAGAGCTAGAAGGCTGAAAATGTAGATTTAGACTTGTAGGCATTGTGTGAACAAGATATCGTTGAAAAATCTGCTCTAGCTTATTCCGCCTTAGAGAAAACCGCGTTGACATTTTTTCCAAATGCCTTGCAATATCTCCTTAACGAAAAGAGCTAGAAGGCTGAAAATGCATATTTAGACTTGTAGGCATTGTGTGAACAAGATATCGTTGAAAAATCGGCTCTAGCTTATTCCGCCTTAGAGAAAACCGCGTTGACATTTTTTCCAAATGCCTTGCAATATCTCCTTAACAAAAAGAGCTAGAAGGCTGAAAATGCATATTTAGACTTGTAGGCATTGTGTGAACAAGATAGCGTTGAAAAATCGGCTCTAGCTTATTCCGCCTTAGAGAAAACCGCGTTGACATTTTTTCCAAATGCCTTGCAATATCTCCTTAACGAAAAGAGCTAGAAGGCTGAAAATGCATATTTAGACTTGTAGGCATTGTGTGAACAAGATAGCGTTGAAAAATCTGCTCTAGCTTATTCCGCCTTAGAGAAAACCGCGTTGACATTTTTTCCAAATGCCTTGCAATATCTCCTTAACGAAAAGAGCTAGAAGGCTGAAAATGCATATTTAGACTTGTAGGCATTGTGTGAACAAGATAGCGTTGAAAAATCGGCGCTAGCTTATTCCGCCTTAGAGAAAACCGCGTTGACATTTTTTCCAAATGCCTTGCAATATCTCCTTAACGATAAGAGCTAGAGGGCTGAAAATGCATATTTAGACTTGTAGGCATTGTGTGAACAAGATAGCGTTGAAAAATCGGCTCTAGCTTATTCCGCCTTAGAGAAAACCGCGTTGACATTTTTTCCAAATGCCTTGCAATATCTCCTTAACGAAAAGAGCTAGAAGGCTGAAAATGCATATTTAGACTTGTAGGCATTGTGTGAACAAGATAGCGTTGAAAAATCGGCTCTAGCTTATTCCGCCTTAGAGAAAACCGCGTTGACATTTTTTCCAAATGCCTTGCAATATCTCCTTAACGAAACTAGCTAGAAGGCTGAAAATGCATATTTAGACTTGTAGGCATTGTCTGAACAAGATAGCGTTGAAAAATCTGCTCCAGCTTATTCCGCCTTAGAGAAAACCGCGTTGACATTTTTTCCAAATGCCTTGCAATATCTCCTTAACGAAAAGAGCTAGAAGGCTGAAAATGTAGATTTAGACTTGTAGGCATTGTGTGAACAAGATATCGTTGAAAAATCGGCTCTAGCTTATTCCGCCTTAGAGAAAACCGCGTTGACATTTTTTCCAAATGCCTTGCAATATCTCCTTAACAAAAAGAGCTAGAAGGCTGAAAATGCATATTTAGACTTGTAGGCATTGTGTGAACAAGATAGCGTTGAAAAATCGGCTCTAGCTTATTCCGCCTTAGAGAAAACCGCGTTGACATTTTTTCCAAATGCCTTGCAATATCTCCTTAACGAAAAGAGCTAGAAGGCTGAAAATGTAGATTTAGACTTGTAGGCATTGTGTGAACAAGATAGCGTTGAAAAATCGGCTCTAGCTTATTCCGCCTTAGAGAAAACCGCGTTGACATTTTTTCCAAATGCCTTGCAATATCTCCTTAACGAAAAGAGCTAGAAGGCTGAAAATGCATATTTAGACTTTTAGGCATTGTGTGAACAAGATAGCGTTGAAAAATCTGCTCTAGCTTATTCCGCCTTAGAGAAAACCGCGTTGACATTTTTTCCAAATGCCTTGCAATATCTCCTTAACGAAAAGAGCTAGAAGGCTGAAAATGCATATTTAGACTTGTAGGCATTGTGTGAACAAGATAGCGTTGAAAAATCGGCGCTAGCTTATTCCGCCTTAGAGAAAACCGCGTTGACATTTTTTCCAAATGCCTTGCAATATCTCCTTAACGAAAAGAGCTAGAGGGCTGAAAATGCATATTTAGACTTGTAGGCATTGTGTGAACAAGATAGCGTTGAAAAATCGGCTCTAGCTTATTCCGCCTTAGAGAAAACCGCGTTGACATTTTTTCCAAATGCCTTGCAATATCTCCTTAACGAAAAGAGCTAGAAGGCTGAAAATGCATATTTAGACTTGTAGGCATTGTGTGAACAAGATAGCGTTGAAAAATCGGCTCTAGCTTATTCCGCCTTAGAGAAAACCGCGTTGACATTTTTTCCAAATGCCTTGCAATATCTCCTTAACGAAACTAGCTAGAAGGCTGAAAATGCATATTTAGACTTGTAGGCATTGTCTGAACAAGATAGCGTTGAAAAATCTGCTCCAGCTTATTCCGCCTTAGAGAAAACCGCGTTGACATTTTTTCCAAATGCCTTGCAATATCTCCTTAACGAAAAGAGCTAGAAGGCTGAAAATGTAGATTTAGACTTGTAGGCATTGTGTGAACAAGATATCGTTGAAAAATCGGCTCTAGCTTATTCCGCCTTAGAGAAAACCGCGTTGACATTTTTTCCAAATGCCTTGCAATATCTCCTTAACAAAAAGAGCTAGAAGGCTGAAAATGCATATTTAGACTTGTAGGCATTGTGTGAACAAGATAGCGTTGAAAAATCGGCTCTAGCTTATTCCGCCTTAGAGAAAACCGCGTTGACATTTTTTCCAAATGCCTTGCAATGTCTCCTTAACGAAAAGAGCTAGAAGGCTGAAAATGCATATTTAGACTTGTAGGCATTGTCTGAACAAGATAGCGTTGAAAAATCTGCTCCAGCTTATTCCGCCTTAGAGAAAACCGCGTTGACATTTTTTCCAAATGCCTTGCAATATCTCCTTAACGAAAAGAGCTAGAAGGCTGAAAATGTAGATTTAGACTTGTAGGCATTGTGTGAACAAGATATCGTTAAAAAATCTGCTCTAGCTTATTCCGCCTTAGAGAAAACCGCGTTGACATTTTTTCCAAATGCCTTGCAATATCTCCTTAACGAAAAGAGCTAGAAGGCTGAAAATGCATATTTAGACTTGTAGGCATTGTGTGAACAAGATAGCATTGAAAAATCGGCGCTAGCTTATTCCGCCTTAGAGAAAACCGCGTTGACATTTTTTCCAAATGCCTTGCAATATCTCCTTAACGAAAAGAGCTAGAAGGCTGAAAATGCATATTTAGACTTGTAGGCATTGTGTGAACAAGATAGCGTTGAAAAATCGGCTCTAGCTTATTCCGCCTTAGAGAAAACCGCGTTGACATTTTTTCCAAATGCCTTGCAATATCTCCTTAACGAAAAGAGCTAGAAGGCTGAAAATGCATATTTAGACTTGTAGGCATTGTGTGAACAAGATAGCGTTGAAAAATCGGCTCTAGCTTATTCCGCCTTAGAGAAAACCGCGTTGGCATTTTTTCCAAATGCCTTGCAATATCTCCTTAACGAAACGAGCTAGAAGGCTGAAAATGCATATTTAGACTTGTAGGCATTGTCTGAACAAGATAGCGTTGAAAAATCTGCTCCAGCTTATTCCGCCTTAGAGAAAACCGCGTTGACATTTTTTCCAAATGCCTTGCAATATCTCCTTAACGAAAAGAGCTAGAAGGCTGAAAATGTAGATTTAGACTTGTAGGCATTGTGTGAACAAGATATCGTTGAAAAATCGGCTCTAGCTTATTCCGCCTTAGAGAAAACCGCGTTGACATTTTTTCCAAATGCCTTGCAATATCTCCTTAACGAAAAGAGCTAGAAGGCTGAAAATGCATATTTAGACTTGTAGGCATTGTGTGAACAAGATAGCGTTGAAAAATCTGCTCTAGCTTATTCCGCCTTAGAGAAAACCGCGTTGACATTTTTTCCAAATGCCTTGCAATATCTCCTTAACGAAAAGAGCTAGAAGGCTGAAAATGCATATTTAGACTTGTAGGCATTGTGTGAACAAGATAGCGTTGAAAAATCGGCGCTAGCTTATTCCGCCTTAGAGAAAACCGCGTTGACATTTTTTCCAAATGCCTTGCAATATCTCCTTAACGAAAAGAGCTAGAGGGCTGAAAATGCATATTTAGACTTGTAGGCATTGTGTGAACAAGATAGCGTTGAAAAATCGGCTCTAGCTTATTCCGCCTTAGAGAAAACCGCGTTGACATTTTTTCCAAATGCCTTGCAATATCTCCTTAACGAAAAGAGCTAGAAGGCTGAAAATGCATATTTAGACTTGTAGGCATTGTGTGAACAAGATAGCGTTGAAAAATCGGCTCTAGCTTATTCCGCCTTAGAGAAAACCGCGTTGACATTTTTTCCAAATGCCTTGCAATATCTCCTTAACGAAACTAGCTAGAAGGCTGAAAATGCATATTTAGACTTGTAGGCATTGTCTGAACAAGATAGCGTTGAAAAATCTGCTCCAGCTTATTCCGCCTTAGAGAAAACCGCGTTGACATTTTTTCCAAATGCCTTGCAATATCTCCTTAACGAAAAGAGCTAGAAGGCTGAAAATGTAGATTTAGACTTGTAGGCATTGTGTGAACAAGATATCGTTGAAAAATCGGCTCTAGCTTATTCCGCCTTAGAGAAAACCGCGTTGACATTTTTTCCAAATGCCTTGCAATATCTCCTTAACAAAAAGAGCTAGAAGGCTGAAAATGCATATTTAGACTTGTAGGCATTGTGTGAACAAGATAGCGTTGAAAAATCGGCTCTAGCTTATTCCGCCTTAGAGAAAACCGCGTTGACATTTTTTCCAAATGCCTTGCAATATCTCCTTAACGAAAAGAGCTAGAAGGCTGAAAATGTAGATTTAGACTTGTAGGCATTGTGTGAACAAGATAGCGTTGAAAAATCGGCTCTAGCTTATTCCGCCTTAGAGAAAACCGCGTTGACATTTTTTTCCAAATGCCTTGCAATATCTCCTTAACGAAAAGAGCTAGAAGGCTGAAAATGCATATTTAGACTTGTAGGCATTGTGTGAACAAGATAGCGTTGAAAAATCTGCTCTAGCTTATTCCGCCTTAGAGAAAACCGCGTTGACATTTTTTCCAAATGCCTTGCAATATCTCCTTAACGAAAAGAGCTAGAAGGCTGAAAATGCATATTTAGACTTGTAGGCATTGTGTGAACAAGATATCGTTGAAAAATCTGCTCTAGCTTATTCCGCCTTAGAGAAAACCGCGTTGACATTTTTTCCAAATGCCTTGCAATATCTCCTTAACGAAAAGAGCTAGAAGGCTGAAAATGCATATTTAGACTTGTAGGCATTGTGTGAACAAGATATCGTTGAAAAATCGGCTCTAGCTTATTCCGCCTTAGAGAAAACCGCGTTGACATTTTTTCCAAATGCCTTGCAATATCTCCTTAACAAAAAGAGCTAGAAGGCTGAAAATGCATATTTAGACTTGTAGGCATTGTGTGAACAAGATAGCGTTGAAAAATCGGCTCTAGCTTATTCCGCCTTAGAGAAAACCGCGTTGACATTTTTTCCAAATGCCTTGCAATATCTCCTTAACGAAAAGAGCTAGAAGGCTGAAAATGCATATTTAGACTTGTAGGCATTGTGTGAACAAGATAGCGTTGAAAAATCTGCTCTAGCTTATTCCGCCTTAGAGAAAACCGCGTTGACATTTTTTCCAAATGCCTTGCAATATCTCCTTAACGAAAAGAGCTAGAAGGCTGAAAATGCATATTTAGACTTGTAGGCATTGTGTGAACAAGATAGCGTTGAAAAATCGGCGCTAGCTTATTCCGCCTTAGAGAAAACCGCGTTGACATTTTTTCCAAATGCCTTGCAATATCTCCTTAACGAAAAGAGCTAGAGGGCTGAAAATGCATATTTAGACTTGTAGGCATTGTGTGAACAAGATAGCGTTGAAAAATCGGCTCTAGCTTATTCCGCCTTAGAGAAAACCGCGTTGACATTTTTTCCAAATGCCTTGCAATATCTCCTTAACGAAAAGAGCTAGAAGGCTGAAAATGCATATTTAGACTTGTAGGCATTGTGTGAACAAGATAGCGTTGAAAAATCGGCTCTAGCTTATTCCGCCTTAGAGAAAACCGCGTTGACATTTTTTCCAAATGCCTTGCAATATCTCCTTAACGAAACTAGCTAGAAGGCTGAAAATGCATATTTAGACTTGTAGGCATTGTCTGAACAAGATAGCGTTGAAAAATCTGCTCCAGCTTATTCCGCCTTAGAGAAAACCGCGTTGACATTTTTTCCAAATGCCTTGCAATATCTCCTTAACGAAAAGAGCTAGAAGGCTGAAAATGTAGATTTAGACTTGTAGGCATTGTGTGAACAAGATATCGTTGAAAAATCGGCTCTAGCTTATTCCGCCTTAGAGAAAACCGCGTTGACATTTTTTCCAAATGCCTTGCAATATCTCCTTAACAAAAAGAGCTAGAAGGCTGAAAATGCATATTTAGACTTGTAGGCATTGTGTGAACAAGATAGCGTTGAAAAATCGGCTCTAGCTTATTCCGCCTTAGAGAAAACCGCGTTGACATTTTTTCCAAATGCCTTGCAATATCTCCTTAACGAAAAGAGCTAGAAGGCTGAAAATGTAGATTTAGACTTGTAGGCATTGTGTGAACAAGATAGCGTTGAAAAATCGGCTCTAGCTTATTCCGCCTTAGAGAAAACCGCGTTGACATTTTTTCCAAATGCCTTGCAATATCTCCTTAACGAAAAGAGCTAGAAGGCTGAAAATGCATATTTAGACTTTTAGGCATTGTGTGAACAAGATAGCGTTGAAAAATCTGCTCTAGCTTATTCCGCCTTAGAGAAAACCGCGTTGACATTTTTTCCAAATGCCTTGCAATATCTCCTTAACGAAAAGAGCTAGAAGGCTGAAAATGCATATTTAGACTTGTAGGCATTGTGTGAACAAGATAGCGTTGAAAAATCGGCGCTAGCTTATTCCGCCTTAGAGAAAACCGCGTTGACATTTTTTCCAAATGCCTTGCAATATCTCCTTAACGAAAAGAGCTAGAGGGCTGAAAATGCATATTTAGACTTGTAGGCATTGTGTGAACAAGATAGCGTTGAAAAATCGGCTCTAGCTTATTCCGCCTTAGAGAAAACCGCGTTGACATTTTTTCCAAATGCCTTGCAATATCTCCTTAACGAAAAGAGCTAGAAGGCTGAAAATGCATATTTAGACTTGTAGGCATTGTGTGAACAAGATAGCGTTGAAAAATCGGCTCTAGCTTATTCCGCCTTAGAGAAAACCGCGTTGACATTTTTTCCAAATGCCTTGCAATATCTCCTTAACGAAACTAGCTAGAAGGCTGAAAATGCATATTTAGACTTGTAGGCATTGTCTGAACAAGATAGCGTTGAAAAATCTGCTCCAGCTTATTCCGCCTTAGAGAAAACCGCGTTGACATTTTTTCCAAATGCCTTGCAATATCTCCTTAACGAAAAGAGCTAGAAGGCTGAAAATGTAGATTTAGACTTGTAGGCATTGTGTGAACAAGATATCGTTGAAAAATCGGCTCTAGCTTATTCCGCCTTAGAGAAAACCGCGTTGACATTTTTTCCAAATGCCTTGCAATATCTCCTTAACAAAAAGAGCTAGAAGGCTGAAAATGCATATTTAGACTTGTAGGCATTGTGTGAACAAGATAGCGTTGAAAAATCGGCTCTAGCTTATTCCGCCTTAGAGAAAACCGCGTTGACATTTTTTCCAAATGCCTTGCAATATCTCCTTAACGAAAAGAGCTAGAAGGCTGAAAATGCATATTTAGACTTGTAGGCATTGTCTGAACAAGATAGCGTTGAAAAATCTGCTCCAGCTTATTCCGCCTTAGAGAAAACCGCGTTGACATTTTTTCCAAATGCCTTGCAATATCTCCTTAACGAAAAGAGCTAGAAGGCTGAAAATGTAGATTTAGACTTGTAGGCATTGTGTGAACAAGATATCGTTAAAAAATCTGCTCTAGCTTATTCCGCCTTAGAGAAAACCGCGTTGACATTTTTTCCAAATGCCTTGCAATATCTCCTTAACGAAAAGAGCTAGAAGGCTGAAAATGCATATTTAGACTTGTAGGCATTGTGTGAACAAGATAGCATTGAAAAATCGGCGCTAGCTTATTCCGCCTTAGAGAAAACCGCGTTGACATTTTTTCCAAATGCCTTGCAATATCTCCTTAACGAAAAGAGCTAGAAGGCTGAAAATGCATATTTAGACTTGTAGGCATTGTGTGAACAAGATAGCGTTGAAAAATCGGCTCTAGCTTATTCCGCCTTAGAGAAAACCGCGTTGACATTTTTTCCAAATGCCTTGCAATATCTCCTTAACGAAAAGAGCTAGAAGGCTGAAAATGCATATTTAGACTTGTAGGCATTGTGTGAACAAGATAGCGTTGAAAAATCGGCTCTAGCTTATTCCGCCTTAGAGAAAACCGCGTTGGCATTTTTTCCAAATGCCTTGCAATATCTCCTTAACGAAACGAGCTAGAAGGCTGAAAATGCATATTTAGACTTGTAGGCATTGTCTGAACAAGATAGCGTTGAAAAATCTGCTCCAGCTTATTCCGCCTTAGAGAAAACCGCGTTGACATTTTTTCCAAATGCCTTGCAATATCTCCTTAACGAAAAGAGCTAGAAGGCTGAAAATGTAGATTTAGACTTGTAGGCATTGTGTGAACAAGATATCGTTGAAAAATCGGCTCTAGCTTATTCCGCCTTAGAGAAAACCGCGTTGACATTTTTTCCAAATGCCTTGCAATATCTCCTTAACGAAAAGAGCTAGAAGGCTGAAAATGCATATTTAGACTTGTAGGCATTGTGTGAACAAGATAGCGTTGAAAAATCTGCTCTAGCTTATTCCGCCTTAGAGAAAACCGCGTTGACATTTTTTCCAAATGCCTTGCAATATCTCCTTAACGAAAAGAGCTAGAAGGCTGAAAATGCATATTTAGACTTGTAGGCATTGTGTGAACAAGATAGCGTTGAAAAATCGGCGCTAGCTTATTCCGCCTTAGAGAAAACCGCGTTGACATTTTTTCCAAATGCCTTGCAATATCTCCTTAACGAAAAGAGCTAGAGGGCTGAAAATGCATATTTAGACTTGTAGGCATTGTGTGAACAAGATAGCGTTGAAAAATCGGCTCTAGCTTATTCCGCCTTAGAGAAAACCGCGTTGACATTTTTTCCAAATGCCTTGCAATATCTCCTTAACGAAAAGAGCTAGAAGGCTGAAAATGCATATTTAGACTTGTAGGCATTGTGTGAACAAGATAGCGTTGAAAAATCGGCTCTAGCTTATTCCGCCTTAGAGAAAACCGCGTTGACATTTTTTCCAAATGCCTTGCAATATCTCCTTAACGAAACTAGCTAGAAGGCTGAAAATGCATATTTAGACTTGTAGGCATTGTCTGAACAAGATAGCGTTGAAAAATCTGCTCCAGCTTATTCCGCCTTAGAGAAAACCGCGTTGACATTTTTTCCAAATGCCTTGCAATATCTCCTTAACGAAAAGAGCTAGAAGGCTGAAAATGTAGATTTAGACTTGTAGGCATTGTGTGAACAAGATATCGTTGAAAAATCGGCTCTAGCTTATTCCGCCTTAGAGAAAACCGCGTTGACATTTTTTCCAAATGCCTTGCAATATCTCCTTAACAAAAAGAGCTAGAAGGCTGAAAATGCATATTTAGACTTGTAGGCATTGTGTGAACAAGATAGCGTTGAAAAATCGGCTCTAGCTTATTCCGCCTTAGAGAAAACCGCGTTGACATTTTTTCCAAATGCCTTGCAATATCTCCTTAACGAAAAGAGCTAGAAGGCTGAAAATGTAGATTTAGACTTGTAGGCATTGTGTGAACAAGATAGCGTTGAAAAATCGGCTCTAGCTTATTCCGCCTTAGAGAAAACCGCGTTGACATTTTTTTCCAAATGCCTTGCAATATCTCCTTAACGAAAAGAGCTAGAAGGCTGAAAATGCATATTTAGACTTGTAGGCATTGTGTGAACAAGATAGCGTTGAAAAATCTGCTCTAGCTTATTCCGCCTTAGAGAAAACCGCGTTGACATTTTTTCCAAATGCCTTGCAATATCTCCTTAACGAAAAGAGCTAGAAGGCTGAAAATGCATATTTAGACTTGTAGGCATTGTGTGAACAAGATATCGTTGAAAAATCTGCTCTAGCTTATTCCGCCTTAGAGAAAACCGCGTTGACATTTTTTCCAAATGCCTTGCAATATCTCCTTAACGAAAAGAGCTAGAAGGCTGAAAATGCATATTTAGACTTGTAGGCATTGTGTGAACAAGATATCGTTGAAAAATCGGCTCTAGCTTATTCCGCCTTAGAGAAAACCGCGTTGACATTTTTTCCAAATGCCTTGCAATATCTCCTTAACAAAAAGAGCTAGAAGGCTGAAAATGCATATTTAGACTTGTAGGCATTGTGTGAACAAGATAGCGTTGAAAAATCGGCTCTAGCTTATTCCGCCTTAGAGAAAACCGCGTTGACATTTTTTCCAAATGCCTTGCAATATCTCCTTAACGAAAAGAGCTAGAAGGCTGAAAATGCATATTTAGACTTTTAGGCATTGTGTGAACAAGATAGCGTTGAAAAATCTGCTCTAGCTTATTCCGCCTTAGAGAAAACCGCGTTGACATTTTTTCCAAATGCCTTGCAATATCTCCTTAACGAAAAGAGCTAGAAGGCTGAAAATGCATATTTAGACTTGTAGGCATTGTGTGAACAAGATAGCGTTGAAAAATCGGCGCTAGCTTATTCCGCCTTAGAGAAAACCGCGTTGACATTTTTTCCAAATGCCTTGCAATATCTCCTTAACGAAAAGAGCTAGAGGGCTGAAAATGCATATTTAGACTTGTAGGCATTGTGTGAACAAGATAGCGTTGAAAAATCGGCTCTAGCTTATTCCGCCTTAGAGAAAACCGCGTTGACATTTTTTCCAAATGCCTTGCAATATCTCCTTAACGAAAAGAGCTAGAAGGCTGAAAATGCATATTTAGACTTGTAGGCATTGTGTGAACAAGATAGCGTTGAAAAATCGGCTCTAGCTTATTCCGCCTTAGAGAAAACCGCGTTGACATTTTTTCCAAATGCCTTGCAATATCTCCTTAACGAAACTAGCTAGAAGGCTGAAAATGCATATTTAGACTTGTAGGCATTGTCTGAACAAGATAGCGTTGAAAAATCTGCTCCAGCTTATTCCGCCTTAGAGAAAACCGCGTTGACATTTTTTCCAAATGCCTTGCAATATCTCCTTAACGAAAAGAGCTAGAAGGCTGAAAATGTAGATTTAGACTTGTAGGCATTGTGTGAACAAGATATCGTTGAAAAATCGGCTCTAGCTTATTCCGCCTTAGAGAAAACCGCGTTGACATTTTTTCCAAATGCCTTGCAATATCTCCTTAACGAAAAGAGCTAGAAGGCTGAAAATGCATATTTAGACTTGTAGGCATTGTGTGAACAAGATATCGTTGAAAAATCTGCTCTAGCTTATTCCGCCTTAGAGAAAACCGCGTTGACATTTTTTCCAAATGCCTTGCAATATCTCCTTAACGAAAAGAGCTAGAAGGCTGAAAATGCATATTTAGACTTGTAGGCATTGTGTGAACAAGATATCGTTGAAAAATCGGCTCTAGCTTATTCCGCCTTAGAGAAAACCGCGTTGACATTTTTTCCAAATGCCTTGCAATATCTCCTTAACAAAAAGAGCTAGAAGGCTGAAAATGCATATTTAGACTTTTAGGCATTGTGTGAACAAGATAGCGTTGAAAAATCTGCTCTAGCTTATTCCGCCTTAGAGAAAACCGCGTTGACATTTTTTCCAAATGCCTTGCAATATCTCCTTAACGAAAAGAGCTAGAAGGCTGAAAATGCATATTTAGACTTGTAGGCATTGTGTGAACAAGATAGCGTTGAAAAATCGGCGCTAGCTTATTCCGCCTTAGAGAAAACCGCGTTGACATTTTTTCCAAATGCCTTGCAATATCTCCTTAACGAAAAGAGCTAGAGGGCTGAAAATGCATATTTAGACTTGTAGGCATTGTGTGAACAAGATAGCGTTGAAAAATCGGCTCTAGCTTATTCCGCCTTAGAGAAAACCGCGTTGACATTTTTTCCAAATGCCTTGCAATATCTCCTTAACGAAAAGAGCTAGAAGGCTGAAAATGCATATTTAGACTTGTAGGCATTGTGTGAACAAGATAGCGTTGAAAAATCGGCTCTAGCTTATTCCGCCTTAGAGAAAACCGCGTTGACATTTTTTCCAAATGCCTTGCAATATCTCCTTAACGAAACTAGCTAGAAGGCTGAAAATGCATATTTAGACTTGTAGGCATTGTCTGAACAAGATAGCGTTGAAAAATCTGCTCCAGCTTATTCCGCCTTAGAGAAAACCGCGTTGACATTTTTTCCAAATGCCTTGCAATATCTCCTTAACGAAAAGAGCTAGAAGGCTGAAAATGTAGATTTAGACTTGTAGGCATTGTGTGAACAAGATATCGTTGAAAAATCGGCTCTAGCTTATTCCGCCTTAGAGAAAACCGCGTTGACATTTTTTCCAAATGCCTTGCAATATCTCCTTAACAAAAAGAGCTAGAAGGCTGAAAATGCATATTTAGACTTGTAGGCATTGTGTGAACAAGATAGCGTTGAAAAATCGGCTCTAGCTTATTCCGCCTTAGAGAAAACCGCGTTGACATTTTTTCCAAATGCCTTGCAATATCTCCTTAACGAAAAGAGCTAGAAGGCTGAAAATGCATATTTAGACTTGTAGGCATTGTCTGAACAAGATAGCGTTGAAAAATCTGCTCCAGCTTATTCCGCCTTAGAGAAAACCGCGTTGACATTTTTTCCAAATGCCTTGCAATATCTCCTTAACGAAAAGAGCTAGAAGGCTGAAAATGCATATTTAGACTTGTAGGCATTGTGTGAACAAGATAGCGTTGAAAAATCGGCTCTAGCTTATTCCGCCTTAGAGAAAACCGCGTTGACATTTTTTCCAAATGCCTTGCAATATCTCCTTAACGAAAAGAGCTAGAAGGCTGAAAATGCATATTTAGACTTGTAGGCATTGTGTGAACAAGATAGCGTTGAAAAATCGGCTCTAGCTTATTCCGCCTTAGAGAAAACCGCGTTGACATTTTTTCCAAATGCCTTGCAATATCTCCTTAACGAAACGAGCTAGAAGGCTGAAAATGCATATTTAGACTTGTAGGCATTGTGTGAACAAGATAGCGTTGAAAAATCGGCTCTAGCTTATTCCGCCTTAGAGAAAACCGCGTTGACATTTTTTCCAAATGCCTTGCAATATCTCCTTAACGAAAAGAGCTAGAAGGCTGAAAATGTAGATTTAGACTTGCAGGCATTGTGTGAACAAGATAGCGTTGAAAAATCGGCTCTAGCTTATTCCGCCTTAGAGAAAACCGCGTTGACATTTTTTCCAAATGCCTTGCAATAACTCCTTAACGAAAAGAGCTAGAAGGCTGAAAATGTAGATTTAGACTTGCAGGCATTGTGTGAACAAGATAGCGTTGAAAAATCGGCTCTAGCTTATTCCGCCTTAGAGAAAACCGCGTTGACATTTTTTCCAAATGCCTTGCAATATCTCCTTAACGAAAAGAGCTAGAAGGCTGAAAATGCATATTTAGACTTGTAGGCATTGTGTGAACAAGATAGCGTTGAAAAATCTGCTCTAGCTTATTCCGCCTTAGAGAAAACCGCGTTGACATTTTTTCCAAATGCCTTGCAATATCTCCTTAACGAAACGAGCTAGAAGGCTGAAAATGCATATTTAGACTTGTAGGCATTGTCTGAACAAGATAGCGTTGAAAAATCTGCTCCAGCTTATTCCGCCTTAGAGAAAACCGCGTTGACATTTTTTCCAAATGCCTTGCAATATCTCCTTAACGAAAAGAGCTAGAAGGCTGAAAATGTAGATTTAGACTTGTAGGCATTGTGTGAACAAGATATCGTTGAAAAATCGGCTCTAGCTTATTCCGCCTTAGAGAAAACCGCGTTGACATTTTTTCCAAATGCCTTGCAATATCTCCTTAACGAAACGAGCTAGAAGGCTGAAAATGCATATTTAGACTTGTAGGCATTGTGTGAACAAGATAGCGTTGAAAAATCGGCTGTAGCTTATTCCGCCTTAGAGAAAACCGCGTTGACATTTTTTCCAAATGCCTTGCAATATCTCCTTAACGAAAAGAGCTAGAAGGCTGAAAATGTAGATTTAGACTTGCAGGCATTGTGTGAACAAGATAGCGTTGAAAAATCGGCTCTAGCTTATTCCGCCTTAGAGAAAACCGCGTTGACATTTTTTCCAAATGCCTTGCAATATCTCCTTAACGAAAAGAGCTAGAAGGCTGAAAATGTAGATTTAGACTTGTAGGCATTGTGTGAACAAGATAGCGTTGAAAAATCGGCTCTAGCTTATTCCGCCTTAGAGAAAACCGCGTTGACATTTTTTTCCAAATGCCTTGCAATATCTCCTTAACGAAAAGAGCTAGAAGGCTGAACATGCATATTTAGACTTGTAGGCATTGTGTGAACAAGATAGCGTTGAAACATCTGCTCTAGCTTATTCCGCCTTAGAGAAAACCGCGTTGACATTTTTTCCAAATGCCTTGCAATATCTCCTTAACGAAAAGAGCTAGAAGGCTGAAAATGTAGATTTAGACTTGTAGGCATTGTGTGAACAAGATATCGTTGAAAAATCGGCTCTAGCTTATTCCGCCTTAGAGAAAACCGCGTTGACATTTTTTCCAAATGCCTTGCAATATCTCCTTAACAAAAAGAGCTAGAAGGCTGAAAATGCATATTTAGACTTGTAGGCATTGTGTGAACAAGATAGCATTGAAAAATCGGCTCTAGCTTATTCCGCCTTAGAGAAAACCGCGTTGACATTTTTTCCAAATGCCTTGCAATATCTCCTTAACGAAAAGAGCTAGAAGGCTGAAAATGCATATTTAGACTTGTAGGCATTGTGTGAACAAGATAGCGTTGAAAAATCGGCTCTAGCTTATTCCGCCTTAGAGAAAACCGCGTTGACATTTTTTCCAAATGCCTTGCAATATCTCCTTAACGAAAAGAGCTAGAAGGCTGAAAATGCATATTTAGACTTGTAGGCATTGTGTGAACAAGATAGCGTTGAAAAATCGGCTCTAGCTTATTCCGCCTTAGAGAAAACCGCGTTGACATTTTTTCCAAATGCCTTGCAATATCTCCTTAACGAAAAGAGCTAGAAGGCTGAAAATGCATATTTAGACTTGTAGGCATTGTGTGAACAAGATAGCGTTGAAAAATCGGCTCTAGCTTATTCCGCCTTAGAGAAAACCGCGTTGACATTTTTTCCAAATGCCTTGCAATATCTCCTTAACGAAACGAGCTAGAAGGCTGAAAATGCATATTTAGACTTGTAGGCATTGTCTGAACAAGATAGCATTGAAAAATCTGCTCCAGCTTATTCCGCCTTAGAGAAAACCGCGTTGACATTTTTTCCAAATGCCTTGCAATATCTCCTTAACGAAAAGAGCTAGAAGGCTGAAAATGTAGATTTAGACTTGTAGGCATTGTGTGAACAAGATATCGTTGAAAAATCGGCTCTAGCTTATTCCGCCTTAGAGAAAACCGCGTTGACATTTTTTCCAAATGCCTTGCAATATCTCCTTAACAAAAAGAGCTAGAAGGCTGAAAATGCATATTTAGACTTGTAGGCATTGTGTGAACAAGATAGCGTTGAAAAATCGGCTCTAGCTTATTCCGCCTTAGAGAAAACCGCGTTGACATTTTTTCCAAATGCCTTGCAATATCTCCTTAACGAAAAGAGCTAGAAGGCTGAAAATGTAGATTTAGACTTGTAGGCATTGTGTGAACAAGATAGCATTGAAAAATCGGCTCTAGCTTATTCCGCCTTAGAGAAAACCGCGTTGACATTTTTTTCCAAATGCCTTGCAATATCTCCTTAACGAAAAGAGCTAGAAGGCTGAAAATGCATATTTAGACTTGTAGGCATTGTGTGAACAAGATAGCGTTGAAACATCTGCTCTAGCTTATTCCGCCTTAGAGAAAACCGCGTTGACATTTTTTCCAAATGCCTTGCAATATCTCCTTAACGAAAAGAGCTAGAAGGCTGAAAATGTAGATTTAGACTTGTAGGCATTGTGTGAACAAGATATCGTTGAAAAATCGGCTCTAGCTTATTCCGCCTTAGAGAAAACCGCGTTGACATTTTTTCCAAATGCCTTGCAATATCTCCTTAACGAAAAGAGCTAGAAGGCTGAAAATGCATATTTAGACTTGTAGGCATTGTGTGAACAAGATAGCGTTGAAAAATCGGCTCTAGCTTATTCCGCCTTAGAGAAAACCGCGTTGACATTTTTTCCAAATGCCTTGCAATATCTCCTTAACGAAACGAGCTAGAAGGCTGAAAATGCATATTTAGACTTGTAGGCATTGTGTGAACAAGATAGCGTTGAAAAATCGGCTCTAGCTTATTCCGCCTTAGAGAAAACCGCGTTGACATTTTTTCCAAATGCCTTGCAATATCTCCTTAACGAAAAGAGCTAGAAGGCTGAAAATGTAGATTTAGACTTGCAGGCATTGTGTGAACAAGATAGCGTTGAAAAATCGGCTCTAGCTTATTCCGCCTTAGAGAAAACCGCGTTGACATTTTTTCCAAATGCCTTGCAATAACTCCTTAACGAAAAGAGCTAGAAGGCTGAAAATGTAGATTTAGACTTGCAGGCATTGTGTGAACAAGATAGCGTTGAAAAATCGGCTCTAGCTTATTCCGCCTTAGAGAAAACCGCGTTGACATTTTTTCCAAATGCCTTGCAATATCTCCTTAACGAAAAGAGCTAGAAGGCTGAAAATGCATATTTAGACTTGTAGGCATTGTGTGAACAAGATAGCGTTGAAAAATCTGCTCTAGCTTATTCCGCCTTAGAGAAAACCGCGTTGACATTTTTTCCAAATGCCTTGCAATATCTCCTTAACGAAACGAGCTAGAAGGCTGAAAATGCATATTTAGACTTGTAGGCATTGTCTGAACAAGATAGCGTTGAAAAATCTGCTCCAGCTTATTCCGCCTTAGAGAAAACCGCGTTGACATTTTTTCCAAATGCCTTGCAATATCTCCTTAACGAAAAGAGCTAGAAGGCTGAAAATGTAGATTTAGACTTGTAGGCATTGTGTGAACAAGATATCGTTGAAAAATCGGCTCTAGCTTATTCCGCCTTAGAGAAAACCGCGTTGACATTTTTTCCAAATGCCTTGCAATATCTCCTTAACAAAAAGAGCTAGAAGGCTGAAAATGCATATTTAGACTTGTAGGCATTGTGTGAACAAGATAGCGTTGAAAAATCGGCTCTAGCTTATTCCGCCTTAGAGAAAACCGCGTTGACATTTTTTCCAAATGCCTTGCAATATCTCCTTAACGAAAAGAGCTAGAAGGCTGAAAATGCATATTTAGACTTGTAGGCATTGTGTGAACAAGATAGCGTTGAAAAATCGGCTCTAGCTTATTCCGCCTTAGAGAAAACCGCGTTGACATTTTTTCCAAATGCCTTGCAATATCTCCTTAACGAAAAGAGCTAGAAGGCTGAAAATGCATATTTAGACTTGTAGGCATTGTGTGAACAAGATAGCGTTGAAAAATCGGCTCTAGCTTATTCCGCCTTAGAGAAAACCGCGTTGACATTTTTTCCAAATGCCTTGCAATATCTCCTTAACGAAAAGAGCTAGAAGGCTGAAAATGCATATTTAGACTTGTAGGCATTGTGTGAACAAGATAGCGTTGAAAAATCGGCTCTAGCTTATTCCGCCTTAGAGAAAACCGCGTTGACATTTTTTCCAAATGCCTTGCAATATCTCCTTAACGAAACGAGCTAGAAGGCTGAAAATGCATATTTAGACTTGTAGGCATTGTCTGAACAAGATAGCATTGAAAAATCTGCTCCAGCTTATTCCGCCTTAGAGAAAACCGCGTTGACATTTTTTCCAAATGCCTTGCAATATCTCCTTAACGAAAAGAGCTAGAAGGCTGAAAATGCATATTTAGACTTGTAGGCATTGTGTGAACAAGATAGCGTTGAAACATCTGCTCTAGCTTATTCCGCCTTAGAGAAAACCGCGTTGACATTTTTTCCAAATGCCTTGCAATATCTCCTTAACGAAAAGAGCTAGAAGGCTGAAAATGTAGATTTAGACTTGTAGGCATTGTGTGAACAAGATATCGTTGAAAAATCGGCTCTAGCTTATTCCGCCTTAGAGAAAACCGCGTTGACATTTTTTCCAAATGCCTTGCAATATCTCCTTAACGAAAAGAGCTAGAAGGCTGAAAATGCATATTTAGACTTGTAGGCATTGTGTGAACAAGATAGCGTTGAAAAATCGGCTCTAGCTTATTCCGCCTTAGAGAAAACCGCGTTGACATTTTTTCCAAATGCCTTGCAATATCTCCTTAACGAAACGAGCTAGAAGGCTGAAAATGCATATTTAGACTTGTAGGCATTGTGTGAACAAGATAGCGTTGAAAAATCGGCTCTAGCTTATTCCGCCTTAGAGAAAACCGCGTTGACATTTTTTCCAAATGCCTTGCAATATCTCCTTAACGAAAAGAGCTAGAAGGCTGAAAATGTAGATTTAGACTTGCAGGCATTGTGTGAACAAGATAGCGTTGAAAAATCGGCTCTAGCTTATTCCGCCTTAGAGAAAACCGCGTTGACATTTTTTCCAAATGCCTTGCAATAACTCCTTAACGAAAAGAGCTAGAAGGCTGAAAATGTAGATTTAGACTTGCAGGCATTGTGTGAACAAGATAGCGTTGAAAAATCGGCTCTAGCTTATTCCGCCTTAGAGAAAACCGCGTTGACATTTTTTCCAAATGCCTTGCAATATCTCCTTAAGGAAAAGAGCTAGAAGGCTGAAAATGCATATTTAGACTTGTAGGCATTGTGTGAACAAGATAGCGTTGAAAAATCTGCTCTAGCTTATTCCGCCTTAGAGAAAACCGCGTTGACATTTTTTCCAAATGCCTTGCAATATCTCCTTAACGAAACGAGCTAGAAGGCTGAAAATGCATATTTAGACTTGTAGGCATTGTCTGAACAAGATAGCGTTGAAAAATCTGCTCCAGCTTATTCCGCCTTAGAGAAAACCGCGTTGACATTTTTTCCAAATGCCTTGCAATATCTCCTTAACGAAAAGAGCTAGAAGGCTGAAAATGTAGATTTAGACTTGTAGGCATTGTGTGAACAAGATATCGTTGAAAAATCGGCTCTAGCTTATTCCGCCTTAGAGAAAACCGCGTTGACATTTTTTCCAAATGCCTTGCAATATCTCCTTAACGAAACGAGCTAGAAGGCTGAAAATGCATATTTAGACTTGTAGGCATTGTGTGAACAAGATAGCGTTGAAAAATCGGCTCTAGCTTATTCCGCCTTAGAGAAAACCGCGTTGACATTTTTTCCAAATGCCTTGCAATATCTCCTTAACGAAAAGAGCTAGAAGGCTGAAAATGTAGATTTAGACTTGCAGGCATTGTGTGAACAAGATAGCGTTGAAAAATCGGCTCTAGCTTATTCCGCCTTAGAGAAAACCGCGTTGACATTTTTTCCAAATGCCTTGCAATATCTCCTTAACGAAAAGAGCTAGAAGGCTGAAAATGTAGATTTAGACTTGTAGGCATTGTGTGAACAAGATAGCGTTGAAAAATCGGCTCTAGCTTATTCCGCCTTAGAGAAAACCGCGTTGACATTTTTTTCCAAATGCCTTGCAATATCTCCTTAACGAAAAGAGCTAGAAGGCTGAACATGCATATTTAGACTTGTAGGCATTGTGTGAACAAGATAGCGTTGAAACATCTGCTCTAGCTTATTCCGCCTTAGAGAAAACCGCGTTGACATTTTTTCCAAATGCCTTGCAATATCTCCTTAACGAAAAGAGCTAGAAGGCTGAAAATGTAGATTTAGACTTGTAGGCATTGTGTGAACAAGATATCGTTGAAAAATCGGCTCTAGCTTATTCCGCCTTAGAGAAAACCGCGTTGACATTTTTTCCAAATGCCTTGCAATATCTCCTTAACAAAAAGAGCTAGAAGGCTGAAAATGCATATTTAGACTTGTAGGCATTGTGTGAACAAGATAGCGTTGAAAAATCGGCTCTAGCTTATTCCGCCTTAGAGAAAACCGCGTTGACATTTTTTCCAAATGCCTTGCAATATCTCCTTAACGAAAAGAGCTAGAAGGCTGAAAATGCATATTTAGACTTGTAGGCATTGTGTGAACAAGATAGCGTTGAAAAATCGGCTCTAGCTTATTCCGCCTTAGAGAAAACCGCGTTGACATTTTTTCCAAATGCCTTGCAATATCTCCTTAACGAAAAGAGCTAGAAGGCTGAAAATGCATATTTAGACTTGTAGGCATTGTGTGAACAAGATAGCGTTGAAAAATCGGCTCTAGCTTATTCCGCCTTAGAGAAAACCGCGTTGACATTTTTTCCAAATGCCTTGCAATATCTCCTTAACGAAAAGAGCTAGAAGGCTGAAAATGCATATTTAGACTTGTAGGCATTGTGTGAACAAGATAGCGTTGAAAAATCGGCTCTAGCTTATTCCGCCTTAGAGAAAACCGCGTTGACATTTTTTCCAAATGCCTTGCAATATCTCCTTAACGAAACGAGCTAGAAGGCTGAAAATGCATATTTAGACTTGTAGGCATTGTCTGAACAAGATAGCATTGAAAAATCTGCTCCAGCTTATTCCGCCTTAGAGAAAACCGCGTTGACATTTTTTCCAAATGCCTTGCAATATCTCCTTAACGAAAAGAGCTAGAAGGCTGAAAATGTAGATTTAGACTTGTAGGCATTGTGTGAACAAGATATCGTTGAAAAATCGGCTCTAGCTTATTCCGCCTTAGAGAAAACCGCGTTGACATTTTTTCCAAATGCCTTGCAATATCTCCTTAACAAAAAGAGCTAGAAGGCTGAAAATGCATATTTAGACTTGTAGGCATTGTGTGAACAAGATAGCGTTGAAAAATCGGCTCTAGCTTATTCCGCCTTAGAGAAAACCGCGTTGACATTTTTTTCCAAATGCCTTGCAATATCTCCTTAACGAAAAGAGCTAGAAGGCTGAAAATGCATATTTAGACTTGTAGGCATTGTGTGAACAAGATAGCGTTGAAACATCTGCTCTAGCTTATTCCGCCTTAGAGAAAACCGCGTTGACATTTTTTCCAAATGCCTTGCAATATCTCCTTAACGAAAAGAGCTAGAAGGCTGAAAATGTAGATTTAGACTTGTAGGCATTGTGTGAACAAGATATCGTTGAAAAATCGGCTCTAGCTTATTCCGCCTTAGAGAAAACCGCGTTGACATTTTTTCCAAATGCCTTGCAATATCTCCTTAACAAAAAGAGCTAGAAGGCTGAAAATGCATATTTAGACTTGTAGGCATTGTGTGAACAAGATAGCGTTGAAAAATCGGCTCTAGCTTATTCCGCCTTAGAGAAAACCGCGTTGACATTTTTTCCAAATGCCTTGCAATATCTCCTTAACGAAAAGAGCTAGAAGGCTGAAAATGCATATTTAGACTTGTAGGCATTGTGTGAACAAGATAGCGTTGAAAAATCTGCTCTAGCTTATTCCGCCTTAGAGAAAACCGCGTTGACATTTTTTCCAAATGCCTTGCAATATCTCCTTAACGAAAAGAGCTAGAAGGCTGAAAATGCATATTTAGACTTGTAGGCATTGTGTGAACAAGATAGCGTTGAAAAATCGGCGCTAGCTTATTCCGCCTTAGAGAAAACCGCGTTGACATTTTTTCCAAATGCCTTGCAATATCTCCTTAACGAAAAGAGCTAGAAGGCTGAAAATGCATATTTAGACTTGTAGGCATTGTGTGAACAAGATAGCGTTGAAAAATCGGCTCTAGCTTATTCCGCCTTAGAGAAAACCGCGTTGACATTTTTTCCAAATGCCTTGCAATATCTCCTTAACGAAAAGAGCTAGAAGGCTGAAAATGCATATTTAGACTTGTAGGCATTGTGTGAACAAGATAGCGTTGAAAAATCGGCTCTAGCTTATTCCGCCTTAGAGAAAACCGCGTTGACATTTTTTCCAAATGCCTTGCAATATCTCCTTAACGAAACGAGCTAGAAGGCTGAAAATGCATATTTAGACTTGTAGGCATTGTCTGAACAAGATAGCGTTGAAAAATCTGCTCCAGCTTATTCCGCCTTAGAGAAAACCGCGTTGACATTTTTTCCAAATGCCTTGCAATATCTCCTTAACGAAAAGAGCTAGAAGGCTGAAAATGTAGATTTAGACTTGTAGGCATTGTGTGAACAAGATATCGTTGAAAAATCGGCTCTAGCTTATTCCGCCTTAGAGAAAACCGCGTTGACATTTTTTCCAAATGCCTTGCAATATCTCCTTAACAAAAAGAGCTAGAAGGCTGAAAATGCATATTTAGACTTGTAGGCATTGTGTGAACAAGATAGCGTTGAAAAATCGGCTCTAGCTTATTCCGCCTTAGAGAAAACCGCGTTGACATTTTTTCCAAATGCCTTGCAATATCTCCTTAACGAAAAGAGCTAGAAGGCTGAAAATGCATATTTAGACTTGTAGGCATTGTGTGAACAAGATAGCGTTGAAAAATCGGCTCTAGCTTATTCCGCCTTAGAGAAAACCGCGTTGACATTTTTTCCAAATGCCTTGCAATATCTCCTTAACGAAAAGAGCTAGAAGGCTGAAAATGTAGATTTAGACTTGTAGGCATTGTGTGAACAAGATATCGTTGAAAAATCGGCTCTAGCTTATTCCGCCTTAGAGAAAACCGCGTTGACATTTTTTCCAAATGCCTTGCAATATCTCCTTAACAAAAAGAGCTAGAAGGCTGAAAATGCATATTTAGACTTGTAGGCATTGTGTGAACAAGATTGCGTTGAAAAATCGGCTCTAGCTTATTCCGCCTTAGAGAAAACCGCGTTGACATTTTTTCCAAATGCCTTGCAATATCTCCTTAACGAAAAGAGCTAGAAGGCTGAAAATGCATATTTAGACTTGTAGGCATTGTGTGAACAAGATAGCGTTGAAAAATCGGCTCTAGCTTATTCCGCCTTAGAGAAAACCGCGTTGACATTTTTTCCAAATGCCTTGCAATATCTCCTTAACGAAAAGAGCTAGAAGGCTGAAAATGTAGATTTAGACTTGTAGGCATTGTGTGAACAAGATATCGTTGAAAAATCTGCTCTAGCTTATTCCGCCTTAGAGAAAACCGCGTTGACATTTTTTCCAAATGCCTTGCAATATCTCCTTAACGAAAAGAGCTAGAAGGCTGAAAATGCATATTTAGACTTGTAGGCATTGTGTGAACAAGATAGCGTTGAAAAATCTGCTCTAGCTTATTCCGCCTTAGAGAAAACCGCGTTGACATTTTTTCCAAATGCCTTGCAATATCTCCTTAACGAAAAGAGCTAGAAGGCTGAAAATGCATATTTAGACTTGTAGGCATTGTGTGAACAAGATAGCGTTGAAAAATCGGCTCTAGCTTATTCCGCCTTAGAGAAAACCGCGTTGACATTTTTTCCAAATGCCTTGCAATATCTCCTTAACGAAAAGAGCTAGAAGGCTGAAAATGTAGATTTAGACTTGTAGGCATTGTGTGAACAAGATATCGTTGAAAAATCGGCTCTAGCTTATTCCGCCTTAGAGAAAACCGCGTTGACATTTTTTCCAAATGCCTTGCAATATCTCCTTAACAAAAAGAGCTAGAAGGCTGAAAATGCATATTTAGACTTGTAGGCATTGTGTGAACAAGATTGCGTTGAAAAATCGGCTCTAGCTTATTCCGCCTTAGAGAAAACCGCGTTGACATTTTTTCCAAATGCCTTGCAATATCTCCTTAACGAAAAGAGCTAGAAGGCTGAAAATGCATATTTAGACTTGTAGGCATTGTGTGAACAAGATAGCGTTGAAAAATCGGCTCTAGCTTATTCCGCCTTAGAGAAAACCGCGTTGACATTTTTTCCAAATGCCTTGCAATATCTCCTTAACGAAAAGAGCTAGAAGGCTGAAAATGTAGATTTAGACTTGTAGGCATTGTGTGAACAAGATATCGTTGAAAAATCTGCTCTAGCTTATTCCGCCTTAGAGAAAACCGCGTTGACATTTTTTCCAAATGCCTTGCAATATCTCCTTAACGAAAAGAGCTAGAAGGCTGAAAATGCATATTTAGACTTGTAGGCATTGTGTGAACAAGATAGCGTTGAAAAATCTGCTCTAGCTTATTCCGCCTTAGAGAAAACCGCGTTGACATTTTTTCCAAATGCCTTGCAATATCTCCTTAACGAAAAGAGCTAGAAGGCTGAAAATGCATATTTAGACTTGTAGGCATTGTGTGAACAAGATAGCATTGAAAAATCGGCGCTAGCTTATTCCGCCTTAGAGAAAACCGCGTTGACATTTTTTCCAAATGCCTTGCAATATCTCCTTAACGAAAAGAGCTAGAAGGCTGAAAATGCATATTTAGACTTGTAGGCATTGTGTGAACAAGATAGCGTTGAAAAATCGGCTCTAGCTTATTCCGCCTTAGAGAAAACCGCGTTGACATTTTTTCCAAATGCCTTGCAATATCTCCTTAACGAAAAGAGCTAGAAGGCTGAAAATGCATATTTAGACTTGTAGGCATTGTGTGAACAAGATAGCGTTGAAAAATCGGCTCTAGCTTATTCCGCCTTAGAGAAAACCGCGTTGGCATTTTTTCCAAATGCCTTGCAATATCTCCTTAACGAAACGAGCTAGAAGGCTGAAAATGCATATTTAGACTTGTAGGCATTGTCTGAACAAGATAGCGTTGAAAAATCTGCTCCAGCTTATTCCGCCTTAGAGAAAACCGCGTTGACATTTTTTCCAAATGCCTTGCAATATCTCCTTAACGAAAAGAGCTAGAAGGCTGAAAATGTAGATTTAGACTTGTAGGCATTGTGTGAACAAGATATCGTTGAAAAATCTGCTCTAGCTTATTCCGCCTTAGAGAAAACCGCGTTGACATTTTTTTCCAAATGCCTTGCAATATCTCCTTAACGAAAAGAGCTAGAAGGCTGAAAATGCATATTTAGACTTGTAGGCATTGTGTGAACAAGATAGCATTGAAAAATCGGCGCTAGCTTATTCCGCCTTAGAGAAAACCGCGTTGACATTTTTTTCCAAATGCCTTGCAATATCTCCTTAACGAAAAGAGCTAGAAGGCTGAAAATGCATATTTAGACTTGTAGGCATTGTGTGAACAAGATAGCGTTGAAAAATCGGCTCTAGCTTATTCCGCCTTAGAGAAAACCGCGTTGACATTTTTTCCAAATGCCTTGCAATATCTCCTTAACGAAAAGAGCTAGAAGGCTGAAAATGCATATTTAGACTTGTAGGCATTGTGTGAACAAGATAGCGTTGAAAAATCGGCTCTAGCTTATTCCGCCTTAGAGAAAACCGCGTTGGCATTTTTTCCAAATGCCTTGCAATATCTCCTTAACGAAACGAGCTAGAAGGCTGAAAATGCATATTTAGACTTGTAGGCATTGTCTGAACAAGATAGCGTTGAAAAATCTGCTCCAGCTTATTCCGCCTTAGAGAAAACCGCGTTGACATTTTTTCCAAATGCCTTGCAATATCTCCTTAACGAAAAGAGCTAGAAGGCTGAAAATGTAGATTTAGACTTGTAGGCATTGTGTGAACAAGATATCGTTGAAAAATCTGCTCTAGCTTATTCCGCCTTAGAGAAAACCGCGTTGACATTTTTTCCAAATGCCTTGCAATATCTCCTTAACGAAAAGAGCTAGAAGGCTGAAAATGCATATTTAGACTTGTAGGCATTGTGTGAACAAGATAGCGTTGAAAAATCGGCGCTAGCTTATTCCGCCTTAGAGAAAACCGCGTTGACATTTTTTTCCAAATGCCTTGCAATATCTCCTTAACGAAAAGAGCTAGAAGGCTGAAAATGCATATTTAGACTTGTAGGCATTGTGTGAACAAGATAGCATTGAAAAATCGGCGCTAGCTTATTCCGCCTTAGAGAAAACCGCGTTGACATTTTTTCCAAATGCCTTGCAATATCTCCTTAACGAAAAGAGCTAGAAGGCTGAAAATGCATATTTAGACTTGTAGGCATTGTGTGAACAAGATAGCGTTGAAAAATCGGCTCTAGCTTATTCCGCCTTAGAGAAAACCGCGTTGACATTTTTTCCAAATGCCTTGCAATATCTCCTTAACGAAAAGAGCTAGAAGGCTGAAAATGCATATTTAGACTTGTAGGCATTGTGTGAACAAGATAGCGTTGAAAAATCGGCTCTAGCTTATTCCGCCTTAGAGAAAACCGCGTTGGCATTTTTTCCAAATGCCTTGCAATATCTCCTTAACGAAACGAGCTAGAAGGCTGAAAATGCATATTTAGACTTGTAGGCATTGTCTGAACAAGATAGCGTTGAAAAATCTGCTCCAGCTTATTCCGCCTTAGAGAAAACCGCGTTGACATTTTTTCCAAATGCCTTGCAATATCTCCTTAACGAAAAGAGCTAGAAGGCTGAAAATGTAGATTTAGACTTGTAGGCATTGTGTGAACAAGATATCGTTGAAAAATCTGCTCTAGCTTATTCCGCCTTAGAGAAAACCGCGTTGACATTTTTTCCAAATGCCTTGCAATATCTCCTTAACGAAAAGAGCTAGAAGGCTGAAAATGCATATTTAGACTTGTAGGCATTGTGTGAACAAGATAGCATTGAAAAATCGGCGCTAGCTTATTCCGCCTTAGAGAAAACCGCGTTGACATTTTTTTCCAAATGCCTTGCAATATCTCCTTAACGAAAAGAGCTAGAAGGCTGAAAATGCATATTTAGACTTGTAGGCATTGTGTGAACAAGATAGCGTTGAAAAATCGGCTCTAGCTTATTCCGCCTTAGAGAAAACCGCGTTGACATTTTTTCCAAATGCCTTGCAATATCTCCTTAACGAAAAGAGCTAGAAGGCTGAAAATGCATATTTAGACTTGTAGGCATTGTGTGAACAAGATAGCGTTGAAAAATCGGCTCTAGCTTATTCCGCCTTAGAGAAAACCGCGTTGGCATTTTTTCCAAATGCCTTGCAATATCTCCTTAACGAAACGAGCTAGAAGGCTGAAAATGCATATTTAGACTTGTAGGCATTGTCTGAACAAGATAGCGTTGAAAAATCTGCTCCAGCTTATTCCGCCTTAGAGAAAACCGCGTTGACATTTTTTCCAAATGCCTTGCAATATCTCCTTAACGAAAAGAGCTAGAAGGCTGAAAATGTAGATTTAGACTTGTAGGCATTGTGTGAACAAGATAGCGTTGAAAAATCGGCTCTAGCTTATTCCGCCTTAGAGAAAACCGCGTTGACATTTTTTCCAAATGCCTTGCAATATCTCCTTAACGAAAAGAGCTAGAAGGCTGAAAATGCATATTTAGACTTGTAGGCATTGTGTGAACAAGATAGCGTTGAAAAATCGGCTCTAGCTTATTCCGCCTTAGAGAAAACCGCGTTGACATTTTTTCCAAATGCCTTGCAATATCTCCTTAACGAAAAGAGCTAGAAGGCTGAAAATGTAGATTTAGACTTGTAGGCATTGTGTGAACAAGATATCGTTGAAAAATCGGCTCTAGCTTATTCCGCCTTAGAGAAAACCGCGTTGACATTTTTTCCAAATGCCTTGCAATATCTCCTTAACAAAAAGAGCTAGAAGGCTGAAAATGCATATTTAGACTTGTAGGCATTGTGTGAACAAGATTGCGTTGAAAAATCGGCTCTAGCTTATTCCGCCTTAGAGAAAACCGCGTTGACATTTTTTCCAAATGCCTTGCAATATCTCCTTAACGAAAAGAGCTAGAAGGCTGAAAATGCATATTTAGACTTGTAGGCATTGTGTGAACAAGATAGCGTTGAAAAATCGGCTCTAGCTTATTCCGCCTTAGAGAAAACCGCGTTGACATTTTTTCCAAATGCCTTGCAATATCTCCTTAACGAAAAGAGCTAGAAGGCTGAAAATGTAGATTTAGACTTGTAGGCATTGTGTGAACAAGATATCGTTGAAAAATCTGCTCTAGCTTATTCCGCCTTAGAGAAAACCGCGTTGACATTTTTTCCAAATGCCTTGCAATATCTCCTTAACGAAAAGAGCTAGAAGGCTGAAAATGCATATTTAGACTTGTAGGCATTGTGTGAACAAGATATCGTTGAAAAATCGGCTCTAGCTTATTCCGCCTTAGAGAAAACCGCGTTGACATTTTTTCCAAATGCCTTGCAATATCTCCTTAACAAAAAGAGCTAGAAGGCTGAAAATGCATATTTAGACTTGTAGGCATTGTGTGAACAAGATAGCGTTGAAAAATCGGCTCTAGCTTATTCCGCCTTAGAGAAAACCGCGTTGACATTTTTTCCAAATGCCTTGCAATATCTCCTTAACGAAAAGAGCTAGAAGGCTGAAAATGCATATTTAGACTTGTAGGCATTGTGTGAACAAGATAGCGTTGAAAAATCTGCTCTAGCTTATTCCGCCTTAGAGAAAACCGCGTTGACATTTTTTCCAAATGCCTTGCAATATCTCCTTAACGAAAAGAGCTAGAAGGCTGAAAATGCATATTTAGACTTGTAGGCATTGTGTGAACAAGATAGCGTTGAAAAATCGGCGCTAGCTTATTCCGCCTTAGAGAAAACCGCGTTGACATTTTTTCCAAATGCCTTGCAATATCTCCTTAACGAAAAGAGCTAGAGGGCTGAAAATGCATATTTAGACTTGTAGGCATTGTGTGAACAAGATAGCGTTGAAAAATCGGCTCTAGCTTATTCCGCCTTAGAGAAAACCGCGTTGACATTTTTTCCAAATGCCTTGCAATATCTCCTTAACGAAAAGAGCTAGAAGGCTGAAAATGCATATTTAGACTTGTAGGCATTGTGTGAACAAGATAGCGTTGAAAAATCGGCTCTAGCTTATTCCGCCTTAGAGAAAACCGCGTTGACATTTTTTCCAAATGCCTTGCAATATCTCCTTAACGAAACTAGCTAGAAGGCTGAAAATGCATATTTAGACTTGTAGGCATTGTCTGAACAAGATAGCGTTGAAAAATCTGCTCCAGCTTATTCCGCCTTAGAGAAAACCGCGTTGACATTTTTTCCAAATGCCTTGCAATATCTCCTTAACGAAAAGAGCTAGAAGGCTGAAAATGTAGATTTAGACTTGTAGGCATTGTGTGAACAAGATATCGTTGAAAAATCGGCTCTAGCTTATTCCGCCTTAGAGAAAACCGCGTTGACATTTTTTCCAAATGCCTTGCAATATCTCCTTAACAAAAAGAGCTAGAAGGCTGAAAATGCATATTTAGACTTGTAGGCATTGTGTGAACAAGATAGCGTTGAAAAATCGGCTCTAGCTTATTCCGCCTTAGAGAAAACCGCGTTGACATTTTTTCCAAATGCCTTGCAATATCTCCTTAACGAAAAGAGCTAGAAGGCTGAAAATGTAGATTTAGACTTGTAGGCATTGTGTGAACAAGATAGCGTTGAAAAATCGGCTCTAGCTTATTCCGCCTTAGAGAAAACCGCGTTGACATTTTTTTCCAAATGCCTTGCAATATCTCCTTAACGAAAAGAGCTAGAAGGCTGAAAATGCATATTTAGACTTGTAGGCATTGTGTGAACAAGATAGCGTTGAAAAATCTGCTCTAGCTTATTCCGCCTTAGAGAAAACCGCGTTGACATTTTTTCCAAATGCCTTGCAATATCTCCTTAACGAAAAGAGCTAGAAGGCTGAAAATGCATATTTAGACTTGTAGGCATTGTGTGAACAAGATATCGTTGAAAAATCTGCTCTAGCTTATTCCGCCTTAGAGAAAACCGCGTTGACATTTTTTCCAAATGCCTTGCAATATCTCCTTAACGAAAAGAGCTAGAAGGCTGAAAATGCATATTTAGACTTGTAGGCATTGTGTGAACAAGATATCGTTGAAAAATCGGCTCTAGCTTATTCCGCCTTAGAGAAAACCGCGTTGACATTTTTTCCAAATGCCTTGCAATATCTCCTTAACAAAAAGAGCTAGAAGGCTGAAAATGCATATTTAGACTTGTAGGCATTGTGTGAACAAGATAGCGTTGAAAAATCGGCTCTAGCTTATTCCGCCTTAGAGAAAACCGCGTTGACATTTTTTCCAAATGCCTTGCAATATCTCCTTAACGAAAAGAGCTAGAAGGCTGAAAATGCATATTTAGACTTTTAGGCATTGTGTGAACAAGATAGCGTTGAAAAATCTGCTCTAGCTTATTCCGCCTTAGAGAAAACCGCGTTGACATTTTTTCCAAATGCCTTGCAATATCTCCTTAACGAAAAGAGCTAGAAGGCTGAAAATGCATATTTAGACTTGTAGGCATTGTGTGAACAAGATAGCGTTGAAAAATCGGCGCTAGCTTATTCCGCCTTAGAGAAAACCGCGTTGACATTTTTTCCAAATGCCTTGCAATATCTCCTTAACGAAAAGAGCTAGAGGGCTGAAAATGCATATTTAGACTTGTAGGCATTGTGTGAACAAGATAGCGTTGAAAAATCGGCTCTAGCTTATTCCGCCTTAGAGAAAACCGCGTTGACATTTTTTCCAAATGCCTTGCAATATCTCCTTAACGAAAAGAGCTAGAAGGCTGAAAATGCATATTTAGACTTGTAGGCATTGTGTGAACAAGATAGCGTTGAAAAATCGGCTCTAGCTTATTCCGCCTTAGAGAAAACCGCGTTGACATTTTTTCCAAATGCCTTGCAATATCTCCTTAACGAAACTAGCTAGAAGGCTGAAAATGCATATTTAGACTTGTAGGCATTGTCTGAACAAGATAGCGTTGAAAAATCTGCTCCAGCTTATTCCGCCTTAGAGAAAACCGCGTTGACATTTTTTCCAAATGCCTTGCAATATCTCCTTAACGAAAAGAGCTAGAAGGCTGAAAATGTAGATTTAGACTTGTAGGCATTGTGTGAACAAGATATCGTTGAAAAATCGGCTCTAGCTTATTCCGCCTCAGAGAAAACCGCGTTGACATTTTTTCCAAATGCCTTGCAATATCTCCTTAACAAAAAGAGCTAGAAGGCTGAAAATGCATATTTAGACTTGTAGGCATTGTGTGAACAAGATAGCGTTGAAAAATCGGCTCTAGCTTATTCCGCCTTAGAGAAAACCGCGTTGACATTTTTTCCAAATGCCTTGCAATATCTCCTTAACGAAAAGAGCTAGAAGGCTGAAAATGCATATTTAGACTTGTAGGCATTGTCTGAACAAGATAGCGTTGAAAAATCTGCTCCAGCTTATTCCGCCTTAGAGAAAACCGCGTTGACATTTTTTCCAAATGCCTTGCAATATCTCCTTAACGAAAAGAGCTAGAAGGCTGAAAATGTAGATTTAGACTTGTAGGCATTGTGTGAACAAGATATCGTTAAAAAATCTGCTCTAGCTTATTCCGCCTTAGAGAAAACCGCGTTGACATTTTTTCCAAATGCCTTGCAATATCTCCTTAACGAAAAGAGCTAGAAGGCTGAAAATGCATATTTAGACTTGTAGGCATTGTGTGAACAAGATAGCATTGAAAAATCGGCGCTAGCTTATTCCGCCTTAGAGAAAACCGCGTTGACATTTTTTCCAAATGCCTTGCAATATCTCCTTAACGAAAAGAGCTAGAAGGCTGAAAATGCATATTTAGACTTGTAGGCATTGTGTGAACAAGATAGCGTTGAAAAATCGGCTCTAGCTTATTCCGCCTTAGAGAAAACCGCGTTGACATTTTTTCCAAATGCCTTGCAATATCTCCTTAACGAAAAGAGCTAGAAGGCTGAAAATGCATATTTAGACTTGTAGGCATTGTGTGAACAAGATAGCGTTGAAAAATCGGCTCTAGCTTATTCCGCCTTAGAGAAAACCGCGTTGGCATTTTTTCCAAATGCCTTGCAATATCTCCTTAACGAAACGAGCTAGAAGGCTGAAAATGCATATTTAGACTTGTAGGCATTGTCTGAACAAGATAGCGTTGAAAAATCTGCTCCAGCTTATTCCGCCTTAGAGAAAACCGCGTTGACATTTTTTCCAAATGCCTTGCAATATCTCCTTAACGAAAAGAGCTAGAAGGCTGAAAATGTAGATTTAGACTTGTAGGCATTGTGTGAACAAGATATCGTTGAAAAATCGGCTCTAGCTTATTCCGCCTTAGAGAAAACCGCGTTGACATTTTTTCCAAATGCCTTGCAATATCTCCTTAACAAAAAGAGCTAGAAGGCTGAAAATGCATATTTAGACTTGTAGGCATTGTGTGAACAAGATAGCGTTGAAAAATCGGCTCTAGCTTATTCCGCCTTAGAGAAAACCGCGTTGACATTTTTTCCAAATGCCTTGCAATATCTCCTTAACGAAAAGAGCTAGAAGGCTGAAAATGCATATTTAGACTTGTAGGCATTGTGTGAACAAGATAGCGTTGAAAAATCGGCTCTAGCTTATTCCGCCTTAGAGAAAACCGCGTTGACATTTTTTCCAAATGCCTTGCAATATCTCCTTAACGAAACGAGCTAGAAGGCTGAAAATGCATATTTAGACTTGTAGGCATTGTGTGAACAAGATAGCGTTGAAAAATCGGCTCTAGCTTATTCCGCCTTAGAGAAAACCGCGTTGACATTTTTTCCAAATGCCTTGCAATATCTCCTTAACGAAAAGAGCTAGAAGGCTGAAAATGTAGATTTAGACTTGCAGGCATTGTGTGAACAAGATAGCGTTGAAAAATCGGCTCTAGCTTATTCCGCCTTAGAGAAAACCGCGTTGACATTTTTTCCAAATGCCTTGCAATAACTCCTTAACGAAAAGAGCTAGAAGGCTGAAAATGTAGATTTAGACTTGCAGGCATTGTGTGAACAAGATAGCGTTGAAAAATCGGCTCTAGCTTATTCCGCCTTAGAGAAAACCGCGTTGACATTTTTTCCAAATGCCTTGCAATATCTCCTTAACGAAAAGAGCTAGAAGGCTGAAAATGCATATTTAGACTTGTAGGCATTGTGTGAACAAGATAGCGTTGAAAAATCTGCTCTAGCTTATTCCGCCTTAGAGAAAACCGCGTTGACATTTTTTCCAAATGCCTTGCAATATCTCCTTAACGAAACGAGCTAGAAGGCTGAAAATGCATATTTAGACTTGTAGGCATTGTCTGAACAAGATAGCGTTGAAAAATCTGCTCCAGCTTATTCCGCCTTAGAGAAAACCGCGTTGACATTTTTTCCAAATGCCTTGCAATATCTCCTTAACGAAAAGAGCTAGAAGGCTGAAAATGTAGATTTAGACTTGTAGGCATTGTGTGAACAAGATATCGTTGAAAAATCGGCTCTAGCTTATTCCGCCTTAGAGAAAACCGCGTTGACATTTTTTCCAAATGCCTTGCAATATCTCCTTAACGAAACGAGCTAGAAGGCTGAAAATGCATATTTAGACTTGTAGGCATTGTGTGAACAAGATAGCGTTGAAAAATCGGCTCTAGCTTATTCCGCCTTAGAGAAAACCGCGTTGACATTTTTTCCAAATGCCTTGCAATATCTCCTTAACGAAAAGAGCTAGAAGGCTGAAAATGTAGATTTAGACTTGCAGGCATTGTGTGAACAAGATAGCGTTGAAAAATCGGCTCTAGCTTATTCCGCCTTAGAGAAAACCGCGTTGACATTTTTTCCAAATGCCTTGCAATATCTCCTTAACGAAAAGAGCTAGAAGGCTGAAAATGTAGATTTAGACTTGTAGGCATTGTGTGAACAAGATAGCGTTGAAAAATCGGCTCTAGCTTATTCCGCCTTAGAGAAAACCGCGTTGACATTTTTTCCAAATGCCTTGCAATATCTCCTTAACGAAAAGAGCTAGAAGGCTGAAAATGCATATTTAGACTTGTAGGCATTGTGTGAACAAGATAGCGTTGAAACATCTGCTCTAGCTTATTCCGCCTTAGAGAAAACCGCGTTGACATTTTTTCCAAATGCCTTGCAATATCTCCTTAACGAAAAGAGCTAGAAGGCTGAAAATGTAGATTTAGACTTGTAGGCATTGTGTGAACAAGATATCGTTGAAAAATCGGCTCTAGCTTATTCCGCCTTAGAGAAAACCGCGTTGACATTTTTTCCAAATGCCTTGCAATATCTCCTTAACAAAAAGAGCTAGAAGGCTGAAAATGCATATTTAGACTTGTAGGCATTGTGTGAACAAGATAGCGTTGAAAAATCGGCTCTAGCTTATTCCGCCTTAGAGAAAACCGCGTTGACATTTTTTCCAAATGCCTTGCAATATCTCCTTAACGAAAAGAGCTAGAAGGCTGAAAATGCATATTTAGACTTGTAGGCATTGTGTGAACAAGATAGCGTTGAAAAATCGGCTCTAGCTTATTCCGCCTTAGAGAAAACCGCGTTGACATTTTTTCCAAATGCCTTGCAATATCTCCTTAACGAAAAGAGCTAGAAGGCTGAAAATGCATATTTAGACTTGTAGGCATTGTGTGAACAAGATAGCGTTGAAAAATCGGCGCTAGCTTATTCCGTCTTAGAGAAAACCGCGTTGACATTTTTTCCAAATGCCTTGCAATATCTCCTTAACGAAAAGAGCTAGAAGGCTGAAAATGCATATTTAGACTTGTAGGCATTGTGTGAACAAGATAGCGTTGAAAAATCGGCTCTAGCTTATTCCGCCTTAGAGAAAACCGCGTTGACATTTTTTCCAAATGCCTTGCAATATCTCCTTAACGAAAAGAGCTAGAAGGCTGAAAATGCATATTTAGACTTGTAGGCATTGTGTGAACAAGATAGCGTTGAAAAATCGGCTCTAGCTTATTCCGCCTTAGAGAAAACCGCGTTGACATTTTTTCCAAATGCCTTGCAATATCTCCTTAACGAAACGAGCTAGAAGGCTGAAAATGCATATTTAGACTTGTAGGCATTGTCTGAACAAGATAGCATTGAAAAATCTGCTCCAGCTTATTCCGCCTTAGAGAAAACCGCGTTGACATTTTTTCCAAATGCCTTGCAATATCTCCTTAACGAAAAGAGCTAGAAGGCTGAAAATGTAGATTTAGACTTGTAGGCATTGTGTGAACAAGATATCGTTGAAAAATCGGCTCTAGCTTATTCCGCCTTAGAGAAAACCGCGTTGACATTTTTTCCAAATGCCTTGCAATATCTCCTTAACAAAAAGAGCTAGAAGGCTGAAAATGCATATTTAGACTTGTAGGCATTGTGTGAACAAGATAGCGTTGAAAAATCGGCTCTAGCTTATTCCGCCTTAGAGAAAACCGCGTTGACATTTTTTCCAAATGCCTTGCAATATCTCCTTAACGAAAAGAGCTAGAAGGCTGAAAATGTAGATTTAGACTTGTAGGCATTGTGTGAACAAGATAGCATTGAAAAATCGGCTCTAGCTTATTCCGCCTTAGAGAAAACCGCGTTGACATTTTTTTCCAAATGCCTTGCAATATCTCCTTAACGAAAAGAGCTAGAAGGCTGAAAATGCATATTTAGACTTGTAGGCATTGTGTGAACAAGATAGCGTTGAAACATCTGCTCTAGCTTATTCCGCCTTAGAGAAAACCGCGTTGACATTTTTTCCAAATGCCTTGCAATATCTCCTTAACGAAAAGAGCTAGAAGGCTGAAAATGTAGATTTAGACTTGTAGGCATTGTGTGAACAAGATATCGTTGAAAAATCGGCTCTAGCTTATTCCGCCTTAGAGAAAACCGCGTTGACATTTTTTCCAAATGCCTTGCAATATCTCCTTAACAAAAAGAGCTAGAAGGCTGAAAATGCATATTTAGACTTGTAGGCATTGTGTGAACAAGATAGCGTTGAAAAATCGGCTCTAGCTTATTCCGCCTTAGAGAAAACCGCGTTGACATTTTTTCCAAATGCCTTGCAATATCTCCTTAACGAAAAGAGCTAGAAGGCTGAAAATGCATATTTAGACTTGTAGGCATTGTGTAAACAAGATAGCGTTGAAAAATCTGCTCTAGCTTATTCCGCCTTAGAGAAAACCGCGTTGACATTTTTTCCAAATGCCTTGCAATATCTCCTTAACGAAAAGAGCTAGAAGGCTGAAAATGCATATTTAGACTTGTAGGCATTGTGTGAACAAGATAGCGTTGAAAAATCGGCGCTAGCTTATTCCGCCTTAGAGAAAACCGCGTTGACATTTTTTCCAAATGCCTTGCAATATCTCCTTAACGAAAAGAGCTAGAAGGCTGAAAATGCATATTTAGACTTGTAGGCATTGTGTGAACAAGATAGCGTTGAAAAATCGGCTCTAGCTTATTCCGCCTTAGAGAAAACCGCGTTGACATTTTTTCCAAATGCCTTGCAATATCTCCTTAACGAAACGAGCTAGAAGGCTGAAAATGCATATTTAGACTTGTAGGCATTGTCTGAACAAGATAGCGTTGAAAAATCTGCTCCAGCTTATTCCGCCTTAGAGAAAACCGCGTTGACATTTTTTCCAAATGCCTTGCAATATCTCCTTAACGAAAAGAGCTAGAAGGCTGAAAATGTAGATTTAGACTTGTAGGCATTGTGTGAACAAGATATCGTTGAAAAATCGGCTCTAGCTTATTCCGCCTTAGAGAAAACCGCGTTGACATTTTTTCCAAATGCCTTGCAATATCTCCTTAACAAAAAGAGCTAGAAGGCTGAAAATGCATATTTAGACTTGTAGGCATTGTGTGAACAAGATAGCGTTGAAAAATCGGCTCTAGCTTATTCCGCCTTAGAGAAAACCGCGTTGACATTTTTTCCAAATGCCTTGCAATATCTCCTTAACGAAAAGAGCTAGAAGGCTGAAAATGTAGATTTAGACTTGTAGGCATTGTGTGAACAAGATAGCGTTGAAAAATCGGCTCTAGCTTATTCCGCCTTAGAGAAAACCGCGTTGACATTTTTTTCCAAATGCCTTGCAATATCTCCTTAACGAAAAGAGCTAGAAGGCTGAAAATGCATATTTAGACTTGTAGGCATTGTGTGAACAAGATAGCGTTGAAAAATCTGCTCTAGCTTATTCCGCCTTAGAGAAAACCGCGTTGACATTTTTTCCAAATGCCTTGCAATATCTCCTTAACGAAAAGAGCTAGAAGGCTGAAAATGCATATTTAGATTTGTAGGCATTGTGTGAACAAGATAGCATTGAAAAATCGGCGCTAGCTTATTCCGCCTTAGAGAAAACCGCGTTGACATTTTTTCCAAATGCCTTGCAATATCTCCTTAACGAAAAGAGCTAGAAGGCTGAAAATGCATATTTAGACTTGTAGGCATTGTGTGAACAAGATAGCGTTGAAAAATCGGCTCTAGCTTATTCCGCCTTAGAGAAAACCGCGTTGGCATTTTTTCCAAATGCCTTGCAATATCTCCTTAACGAAACGAGCTAGAAGGCTGAAAATGCATATTTAGACTTGTAGGCATTGTCTGAACAAGATAGCGTTGAAAAATCTGCTCCAGCTTATTCCGCCTTAGAGAAAACCGCGTTGACATTTTTTCCAAATGCCTTGCAATATCTCCTTAACGAAAAGAGCTAGAAGGCTGAAAATGTAGATTTAGACTTGTAGGCATTGTGTGAACAAGATATCGTTGAAAAATCTGCTCTAGCTTATTCCGCCTTAGAGAAAACCGCGTTGACATTTTTTCCAAATGCCTTGCAATATCTCCTTAACAAAAAGAGCTAGAAGGCTGAAAATGCATATTTAGACTTGTAGGCATTGTGTGAACAAGATAGCATTGAAAAATCGGCGCTAGCTTATTCCGCCTTAGAGAAAACCACGTTGACATTTTTTCCAAATGCCTTGCAATATCTCCTTAACGAAAAGAGCTAGAAGGCTGAAAATGCATATTTAGACTTGTAGGCATTGTGTGAACAAGATAGCGTTGAAAAATCGGCTCTAGCTTATTCCGCCTTAGAGAAAACCGCGTTGACATTTTTTCCAAATGATTTGCAATATCTCCTTAACGAAAAGAGCTAGAAGGCTGAAAATGTAGATTTAGACTTGTAGGCATTGTGTGAACAAGATAGCGTTGAAAAATCGGCTCTAGCTTATTCCGCCTTAGAGAAAACCGCGTTGACATTTTTTTCCAAATGCCTTGCAATATCTCCTTAACGAAAAGAGCTAGAAGGCTGAAAATGCATATTTAGACTTGTAGGCATTGTGTGAACAAGATAGCGTTGAAACATCTGCTCTAGCTTATTCCGCCTTAGAGAAAACCGCGTTGACATTTTTTCCAAATGCCTTGCAATATCTCCTTAACGAAAAGAGCTAGAAGGCTGAAAATGTAGATTTAGACTTGTAGGCATTGTGTGAACAAGATATCGTTGAAAAATCGGCTCTAGCTTATTCCGCCTTAGAGAAAACCGCGTTGACATTTTTTCCAAATGCCTTGCAATATCTCCTTAACAAAAAGAGCTAGAAGGCTGAAAATGCATATTTAGACTTGTAGGCATTGTGTGAACAAGATAGCGTTGAAAAATCGGCTCTAGCTTATTCCGCCTTAGAGAAAACCGCGTTGACATTTTTTCCAAATGCCTTGCAATATCTCCTTAACGAAAAGAGCTAGAAGGCTGAAAATGCATATTTAGACTTGTAGGCATTGTGTGAACAAGATAGCGTTGAAAAATCTGCTCTAGCTTATTCCGCCTTAGAGAAAACCGCGTTGACATTTTTTCCAAATGCCTTGCAATATCTCCTTAACGAAAAGAGCTAGAAGGCTGAAAATGCATATTTAGACTTGTAGGCATTGTGTGAACAAGATAGCGTTGAAAAATCGGCGCTAGCTTATTCCGCCTTAGAGAAAACCGCGTTGACATTTTTTCCAAATGCCTTGCAATATCTCCTTAACGAAAAGAGCTAGAAGGCTGAAAATGCATATTTAGACTTGTAGGCATTGTGTGAACAAGATAGCGTTGAAAAATCGGCTCTAGCTTATTCCGCCTTAGAGAAAACCGCGTTGACATTTTTTCCAAATGCCTTGCAATATCTCCTTAACGAAAAGAGCTAGAAGGCTGAAAATGCATATTTAGACTTGTAGGCATTGTGTGAACAAGATAGCGTTGAAAAATCGGCTCTAGCTTATTCCGCCTTAGAGAAAACCGCGTTGACATTTTTTCCAAATGCCTTGCAATATCTCCTTAACGAAACGAGCTAGAAGGCTGAAAATGCATATTTAGACTTGTAGGCATTGTCTGAACAAGATAGCGTTGAAAAATCTGCTCCAGCTTATTCCGCCTTAGAGAAAACCGCGTTGACATTTTTTCCAAATGCCTTGCAATATCTCCTTAACGAAAAGAGCTAGAAGGCTGAAAATGTAGATTTAGACTTGTAGGCATTGTGTGAACAAGATATCGTTGAAAAATCGGCTCTAGCTTATTCCGCCTTAGAGAAAACCGCGTTGACATTTTTTCCAAATGCCTTGCAATATCTCCTTAACAAAAAGAGCTAGAAGGCTGAAAATGCATATTTAGACTTGTAGGCATTGTGTGAACAAGATAGCGTTGAAAAATCGGCTCTAGCTTATTCCGCCTTAGAGAAAACCGCGTTGACATTTTTTCCAAATGCCTTGCAATATCTCCTTAACGAAAAGAGCTAGAAGGCTGAAAATGTAGATTTAGACTTGTAGGCATTGTGTGAACAAGATATCGTTGAAAAATCGGCTCTAGCTTATTCCGCCTTAGAGAAAACCGCGTTGACATTTTTTCCAAATGCCTTGCAATATCTCCTTAACAAAAAGAGCTAGAAGGCTGAAAATGCATATTTAGACTTGTAGGCATTGTGTGAACAAGATAGCGTTGAAAAATCGGCTCTAGCTTATTCCGCCTTAGAGAAAACCGCGTTGACATTTTTTCCAAATGCCTTGCAATATCTCCTTAACGAAAAGAGCTAGAAGGCTGAAAATGTAGATTTAGACTTGTAGGCATTGTGTGAACAAGATAGCGTTGAAAAATCGGCTCTAGCTTATTCCGCCTTAGAGAAAACCGCGTTGACATTTTTTTCCAAATGCCTTGCAATATCTCCTTAACGAAAAGAGCTAGAAGGCTGAAAATGCATATTTAGACTTGTAGGCATTGTGTGAACAAGATAGCGTTGAAAAATCTGCTCTAGCTTATTCCGCCTTAGAGAAAACCGCGTTGACATTTTTTCCAAATGCCTTGCAATATCTCCTTAACGAAAAGAGCTAGAAGGCTGAAAATGCATATTTAGACTTGTAGGCATTGTGTGAACAAGATAGCATTGAAAAATCGGCGCTAGCTTATTCCGCCTTAGAGAAAACCGCGTTGACATTTTTTCCAAATGCCTTGCAATATCTCCTTAACGAAAAGAGCTAGAAGGCTGAAAATGTAGATTTAGACTTGTAGGCATTGTGTGAACAAGATAGCGTTGAAAAATCGGCTCTAGCTTATTCCGCCTTAGAGAAAACCGCGTTGACATTTTTTTCCAAATGCCTTGCAATATCTCCTTAACGAAAAGAGCTAGAAGGCTGAAAATGCATATTTAGACTTGTAGGCATTGTGTGAACAAGATAGCGTTGAAAAATCGGCTCTAGCTTATTCCGCCTTAGAGAAAACCGCGTTGACATTTTTTCCAAATGCCTTGCAATATCTCCTTAACGAAAAGAGCTAGAAGGCTGAAAATGCATATTTAGACTTGTAGGCATTGTGTGAACAAGATAGCGTTGAAAAATCTGCTCTAGCTTATTCCGCCTTAGAGAAAACCGCGTTGACATTTTTTCCAAATGCCTTGCAATATCTCCTTAACGAAACGAGCTAGAAGGCTGAAAATGCATATTTAGACTTGTAGGCATTGTCTGAACAAGATAGCGTTGAAAAATCTGCTCCAGCTTATTCCGCCTTAGAGAAAACCGCGTTGACATTTTTTCCAAATGCCTTGCAATATCTCCTTAACGAAAAGAGCTAGAAGGCTGAAAATGTAGATTTAGACTTGTAGGCATTGTGTGAACAAGATATCGTTGAAAAATCGGCTCTAGCTTATTCCGCCTTAGAGAAAACCGCGTTGACATTTTTTCCAAATGCCTTGCAATATCTCCTTAACAAAAAGAGCTAGAAGGCTGAAAATGCATATTTAGACTTGTAGGCATTGTGTGAACAAGATAGCGTTGAAAAATCGGCTCTAGCTTATTCCGCCTTAGAGAAAACCGCGTTGACATTTTTTCCAAATGCCTTGCAATATCTCCTTAACGAAAAGAGCTAGAAGGCTGAAAATGTAGATTTAGACTTGTAGGCATTGTGTGAACAAGATATCGTTGAAAAATCGGCTCTAGCTTATTCCGCCTTAGAGAAAACCGCGTTGACATTTTTTCCAAATGCCTTGCAATATCTCCTTAACAAAAAGAGCTAGAAGGCTGAAAATGCATATTTAGACTTGTAGGCATTGTGTGAACAAGATAGCGTTGAAAAATCGGCTCTAGCTTATTCCGCCTTAGAGAAAACCGCGTTGACATTTTTTCCAAATGCCTTGCAATATCTCCTTAACGAAAAGAGCTAGAAGGCTGAAAATGTAGATTTAGACTTGTAGGCATTGTGTGAACAAGATAGCGTTGAAAAATCGGCTCTAGCTTATTCCGCCTTAGAGAAAACCGCGTTGACATTTTTTTCCAAATGCCTTGCAATATCTCCTTAACGAAAAGAGCTAGAAGGCTGAAAATGCATATTTAGACTTGTAGGCATTGTGTGAACAAGATAGCGTTGAAAAATCTGCTCTAGCTTATTCCGCCTTAGAGAAAACCGCGTTGACATTTTTTCCAAATGCCTTGCAATATCTCCTTAACGAAAAGAGCTAGAAGGCTGAAAATGCATATTTAGACTTGTAGGCATTGTGTGAACAAGATAGCATTGAAAAATCGGCGCTAGCTTATTCCGCCTTAGAGAAAACCGCGTTGACATTTTTTCCAAATGCCTTGCAATATCTCCTTAACGAAAAGAGCTAGAAGGCTGAAAATGTAGATTTAGACTTGTAGGCATTGTGTGAACAAGATAGCGTTGAAAAATCGGCTCTAGCTTATTCCGCCTTAGAGAAAACCGCGTTGACATTTTTTTCCAAATGCCTTGCAATATCTCCTTAACGAAAAGAGCTAGAAGGCTGAAAATGCATATTTAGACTTGTAGGCATTGTGTGAACAAGATAGCGTTGAAAAATCGGCTCTAGCTTATTCCGCCTTAGAGAAAACCGCGTTGACATTTTTTCCAAATGCCTTGCAATATCTCCTTAACGAAAAGAGCTAGAAGGCTGAAAATGCATATTTAGACTTGTAGGCATTGTGTGAACAAGATAGCGTTGAAAAATCTGCTCTAGCTTATTCCGCCTTAGAGAAAACCGCGTTGACATTTTTTCCAAATGCCTTGCAATATCTCCTTAACGAAAAGAGCTAGAAGGCTGAAAATGCATATTTAGACTTGTAGGCATTGTGTGAACAAGATAGCGTTGAAAAATCGGCGCTAGCTTATTCCGCCTTAGAGAAAACCGCGTTGACATTTTTTCCAAATGCCTTGCAATATCTCCTTAACGAAAAGAGCTAGAGGGCTGAAAATGCATATTTAGACTTGTAGGCATTGTGTGAACAAGATAGCGTTGAAAAATCGGCTCTAGCTTATTCCGCCTTAGAGAAAACCGCGTTGACATTTTTTCCAAATGCCTTGCAATATCTCCTTAACGAAAAGAGCTAGAAGGCTGAAAATGCATATTTAGACTTGTAGGCATTGTGTGAACAAGATAGCGTTGAAAAATCGGCTCTAGCTTATTCCGCCTTAGAGAAAACCGCGTTGACATTTTTTCCAAATGCCTTGCAATATCTCCTTAACGAAACTAGCTAGAAGGCTGAAAATGCATATTTAGACTTGTAGGCATTGTCTGAACAAGATAGCGTTGAAAAATCTGCTCCAGCTTATTCCGCCTTAGAGAAAACCGCGTTGACATTTTTTCCAAATGCCTTGCAATATCTCCTTAACGAAAAGAGCTAGAAGGCTGAAAATGTAGATTTAGACTTGTAGGCATTGTGTGAACAAGATATCGTTGAAAAATCGGCTCTAGCTTATTCCGCCTTAGAGAAAACCGCGTTGACATTTTTTCCAAATGCCTTGCAATATCTCCTTAACAAAAAGAGCTAGAAGGCTGAAAATGCATATTTAGACTTGTAGGCATTGTGTGAACAAGATAGCGTTGAAAAATCGGCTCTAGCTTATTCCGCCTTAGAGAAAACCGCGTTGACATTTTTTCCAAATGCCTTGCAATATCTCCTTAACGAAAAGAGCTAGAAGGCTGAAAATGTAGATTTAGACTTGTAGGCATTGTGTGAACAAGATAGCGTTGAAAAATCGGCTCTAGCTTATTCCGCCTTAGAGAAAACCGCGTTGACATTTTTTTCCAAATGCCTTGCAATATCTCCTTAACGAAAAGAGCTAGAAGGCTGAAAATGCATATTTAGACTTGTAGGCATTGTGTGAACAAGATAGCGTTGAAAAATCTGCTCTAGCTTATTCCGCCTTAGAGAAAACCGCGTTGACATTTTTTCCAAATGCCTTGCAATATCTCCTTAACGAAAAGAGCTAGAAGGCTGAAAATGCATATTTAGACTTGTAGGCATTGTGTGAACAAGATATCGTTGAAAAATCTGCTCTAGCTTATTCCGCCTTAGAGAAAACCGCGTTGACATTTTTTCCAAATGCCTTGCAATATCTCCTTAACGAAAAGAGCTAGAAGGCTGAAAATGCATATTTAGACTTGTAGGCATTGTGTGAACAAGATATCGTTGAAAAATCGGCTCTAGCTTATTCCGCCTTAGAGAAAACCGCGTTGACATTTTTTCCAAATGCCTTGCAATATCTCCTTAACAAAAAGAGCTAGAAGGCTGAAAATGCATATTTAGACTTGTAGGCATTGTGTGAACAAGATAGCGTTGAAAAATCGGCTCTAGCTTATTCCGCCTTAGAGAAAACCGCGTTGACATTTTTTCCAAATGCCTTGCAATATCTCCTTAACGAAAAGAGCTAGAAGGCTGAAAATGCATATTTAGACTTTTAGGCATTGTGTGAACAAGATAGCGTTGAAAAATCTGCTCTAGCTTATTCCGCCTTAGAGAAAACCGCGTTGACATTTTTTCCAAATGCCTTGCAATATCTCCTTAACGAAAAGAGCTAGAAGGCTGAAAATGCATATTTAGACTTGTAGGCATTGTGTGAACAAGATAGCGTTGAAAAATCGGCGCTAGCTTATTCCGCCTTAGAGAAAACCGCGTTGACATTTTTTCCAAATGCCTTGCAATATCTCCTTAACGAAAAGAGCTAGAGGGCTGAAAATGCATATTTAGACTTGTAGGCATTGTGTGAACAAGATAGCGTTGAAAAATCGGCTCTAGCTTATTCCGCCTTAGAGAAAACCGCGTTGACATTTTTTCCAAATGCCTTGCAATATCTCCTTAACGAAAAGAGCTAGAAGGCTGAAAATGCATATTTAGACTTGTAGGCATTGTGTGAACAAGATAGCGTTGAAAAATCGGCTCTAGCTTATTCCGCCTTAGAGAAAACCGCGTTGACATTTTTTCCAAATGCCTTGCAATATCTCCTTAACGAAACTAGCTAGAAGGCTGAAAATGCATATTTAGACTTGTAGGCATTGTCTGAACAAGATAGCGTTGAAAAATCTGCTCCAGCTTATTCCGCCTTAGAGAAAACCGCGTTGACATTTTTTCCAAATGCCTTGCAATATCTCCTTAACGAAAAGAGCTAGAAGGCTGAAAATGTAGATTTAGACTTGTAGGCATTGTGTGAACAAGATATCGTTGAAAAATCGGCTCTAGCTTATTCCGCCTCAGAGAAAACCGCGTTGACATTTTTTCCAAATGCCTTGCAATATCTCCTTAACAAAAAGAGCTAGAAGGCTGAAAATGCATATTTAGACTTGTAGGCATTGTGTGAACAAGATAGCGTTGAAAAATCGGCTCTAGCTTATTCCGCCTTAGAGAAAACCGCGTTGACATTTTTTCCAAATGCCTTGCAATATCTCCTTAACGAAAAGAGCTAGAAGGCTGAAAATGCATATTTAGACTTGTAGGCATTGTCTGAACAAGATAGCGTTGAAAAATCTGCTCCAGCTTATTCCGCCTTAGAGAAAACCGCGTTGACATTTTTTCCAAATGCCTTGCAATATCTCCTTAACGAAAAGAGCTAGAAGGCTGAAAATGTAGATTTAGACTTGTAGGCATTGTGTGAACAAGATATCGTTAAAAAATCTGCTCTAGCTTATTCCGCCTTAGAGAAAACCGCGTTGACATTTTTTCCAAATGCCTTGCAATATCTCCTTAACGAAAAGAGCTAGAAGGCTGAAAATGCATATTTAGACTTGTAGGCATTGTGTGAACAAGATAGCATTGAAAAATCGGCGCTAGCTTATTCCGCCTTAGAGAAAACCGCGTTGACATTTTTTCCAAATGCCTTGCAATATCTCCTTAACGAAAAGAGCTAGAAGGCTGAAAATGCATATTTAGACTTGTAGGCATTGTGTGAACAAGATAGCGTTGAAAAATCGGCTCTAGCTTATTCCGCCTTAGAGAAAACCGCGTTGACATTTTTTCCAAATGCCTTGCAATATCTCCTTAACGAAAAGAGCTAGAAGGCTGAAAATGCATATTTAGACTTGTAGGCATTGTGTGAACAAGATAGCGTTGAAAAATCGGCTCTAGCTTATTCCGCCTTAGAGAAAACCGCGTTGGCATTTTTTCCAAATGCCTTGCAATATCTCCTTAACGAAACGAGCTAGAAGGCTGAAAATGCATATTTAGACTTGTAGGCATTGTCTGAACAAGATAGCGTTGAAAAATCTGCTCCAGCTTATTCCGCCTTAGAGAAAACCGCGTTGACATTTTTTCCAAATGCCTTGCAATATCTCCTTAACGAAAAGAGCTAGAAGGCTGAAAATGTAGATTTAGACTTGTAGGCATTGTGTGAACAAGATATCGTTGAAAAATCGGCTCTAGCTTATTCCGCCTTAGAGAAAACCGCGTTGACATTTTTTCCAAATGCCTTGCAATATCTCCTTAACAAAAAGAGCTAGAAGGCTGAAAATGCATATTTAGACTTGTAGGCATTGTGTGAACAAGATAGCGTTGAAAAATCGGCTCTAGCTTATTCCGCCTTAGAGAAAACCGCGTTGACATTTTTTCCAAATGCCTTGCAATATCTCCTTAACGAAAAGAGCTAGAAGGCTGAAAATGCATATTTAGACTTGTAGGCATTGTGTGAACAAGATAGCGTTGAAAAATCGGCTCTAGCTTATTCCGCCTTAGAGAAAACCGCGTTGACATTTTTTCCAAATGCCTTGCAATATCTCCTTAACGAAACGAGCTAGAAGGCTGAAAATGCATATTTAGACTTGTAGGCATTGTGTGAACAAGATAGCGTTGAAAAATCGGCTCTAGCTTATTCCGCCTTAGAGAAAACCGCGTTGACATTTTTTCCAAATGCCTTGCAATATCTCCTTAACGAAAAGAGCTAGAAGGCTGAAAATGTAGATTTAGACTTGCAGGCATTGTGTGAACAAGATAGCGTTGAAAAATCGGCTCTAGCTTATTCCGCCTTAGAGAAAACCGCGTTGACATTTTTTCCAAATGCCTTGCAATAACTCCTTAACGAAAAGAGCTAGAAGGCTGAAAATGTAGATTTAGACTTGCAGGCATTGTGTGAACAAGATAGCGTTGAAAAATCGGCTCTAGCTTATTCCGCCTTAGAGAAAACCGCGTTGACATTTTTTCCAAATGCCTTGCAATATCTCCTTAACGAAAAGAGCTAGAAGGCTGAAAATGCATATTTAGACTTGTAGGCATTGTGTGAACAAGATAGCGTTGAAAAATCTGCTCTAGCTTATTCCGCCTTAGAGAAAACCGCGTTGACATTTTTTCCAAATGCCTTGCAATATCTCCTTAACGAAACGAGCTAGAAGGCTGAAAATGCATATTTAGACTTGTAGGCATTGTCTGAACAAGATAGCGTTGAAAAATCTGCTCCAGCTTATTCCGCCTTAGAGAAAACCGCGTTGACATTTTTTCCAAATGCCTTGCAATATCTCCTTAACGAAAAGAGCTAGAAGGCTGAAAATGTAGATTTAGACTTGTAGGCATTGTGTGAACAAGATATCGTTGAAAAATCGGCTCTAGCTTATTCCGCCTTAGAGAAAACCGCGTTGACATTTTTTCCAAATGCCTTGCAATATCTCCTTAACGAAACGAGCTAGAAGGCTGAAAATGCATATTTAGACTTGTAGGCATTGTGTGAACAAGATAGCGTTGAAAAATCGGCTCTAGCTTATTCCGCCTTAGAGAAAACCGCGTTGACATTTTTTCCAAATGCCTTGCAATATCTCCTTAACGAAAAGAGCTAGAAGGCTGAAAATGTAGATTTAGACTTGCAGGCATTGTGTGAACAAGATAGCGTTGAAAAATCGGCTCTAGCTTATTCCGCCTTAGAGAAAACCGCGTTGACATTTTTTCCAAATGCCTTGCAATATCTCCTTAACGAAAAGAGCTAGAAGGCTGAAAATGTAGATTTAGACTTGTAGGCATTGTGTGAACAAGATAGCGTTGAAAAATCGGCTCTAGCTTATTCCGCCTTAGAGAAAACCGCGTTGACATTTTTTCCAAATGCCTTGCAATATCTCCTTAACGAAAAGAGCTAGAAGGCTGAAAATGCATATTTAGACTTGTAGGCATTGTGTGAACAAGATAGCGTTGAAACATCTGCTCTAGCTTATTCCGCCTTAGAGAAAACCGCGTTGACATTTTTTCCAAATGCCTTGCAATATCTCCTTAACGAAAAGAGCTAGAAGGCTGAAAATGTAGATTTAGACTTGTAGGCATTGTGTGAACAAGATATCGTTGAAAAATCGGCTCTAGCTTATTCCGCCTTAGAGAAAACCGCGTTGACATTTTTTCCAAATGCCTTGCAATATCTCCTTAACAAAAAGAGCTAGAAGGCTGAAAATGCATATTTAGACTTGTAGGCATTGTGTGAACAAGATAGCGTTGAAAAATCGGCTCTAGCTTATTCCGCCTTAGAGAAAACCGCGTTGACATTTTTTCCAAATGCCTTGCAATATCTCCTTAACGAAAAGAGCTAGAAGGCTGAAAATGCATATTTAGACTTGTAGGCATTGTGTGAACAAGATAGCGTTGAAAAATCGGCTCTAGCTTATTCCGCCTTAGAGAAAACCGCGTTGACATTTTTTCCAAATGCCTTGCAATATCTCCTTAACGAAAAGAGCTAGAAGGCTGAAAATGCATATTTAGACTTGTAGGCATTGTGTGAACAAGATAGCGTTGAAAAATCGGCGCTAGCTTATTCCGTCTTAGAGAAAACCGCGTTGACATTTTTTCCAAATGCCTTGCAATATCTCCTTAACGAAAAGAGCTAGAAGGCTGAAAATGCATATTTAGACTTGTAGGCATTGTGTGAACAAGATAGCGTTGAAAAATCGGCTCTAGCTTATTCCGCCTTAGAGAAAACCGCGTTGACATTTTTTCCAAATGCCTTGCAATATCTCCTTAACGAAAAGAGCTAGAAGGCTGAAAATGCATATTTAGACTTGTAGGCATTGTGTGAACAAGATAGCGTTGAAAAATCGGCTCTAGCTTATTCCGCCTTAGAGAAAACCGCGTTGACATTTTTTCCAAATGCCTTGCAATATCTCCTTAACGAAACGAGCTAGAAGGCTGAAAATGCATATTTAGACTTGTAGGCATTGTCTGAACAAGATAGCATTGAAAAATCTGCTCCAGCTTATTCCGCCTTAGAGAAAACCGCGTTGACATTTTTTCCAAATGCCTTGCAATATCTCCTTAACGAAAAGAGCTAGAAGGCTGAAAATGTAGATTTAGACTTGTAGGCATTGTGTGAACAAGATATCGTTGAAAAATCGGCTCTAGCTTATTCCGCCTTAGAGAAAACCGCGTTGACATTTTTTCCAAATGCCTTGCAATATCTCCTTAACAAAAAGAGCTAGAAGGCTGAAAATGCATATTTAGACTTGTAGGCATTGTGTGAACAAGATAGCGTTGAAAAATCGGCTCTAGCTTATTCCGCCTTAGAGAAAACCGCGTTGACATTTTTTCCAAATGCCTTGCAATATCTCCTTAACGAAAAGAGCTAGAAGGCTGAAAATGTAGATTTAGACTTGTAGGCATTGTGTGAACAAGATAGCATTGAAAAATCGGCTCTAGCTTATTCCGCCTTAGAGAAAACCGCGTTGACATTTTTTTCCAAATGCCTTGCAATATCTCCTTAACGAAAAGAGCTAGAAGGCTGAAAATGCATATTTAGACTTGTAGGCATTGTGTGAACAAGATAGCGTTGAAACATCTGCTCTAGCTTATTCCGCCTTAGAGAAAACCGCGTTGACATTTTTTCCAAATGCCTTGCAATATCTCCTTAACGAAAAGAGCTAGAAGGCTGAAAATGTAGATTTAGACTTGTAGGCATTGTGTGAACAAGATATCGTTGAAAAATCGGCTCTAGCTTATTCCGCCTTAGAGAAAACCGCGTTGACATTTTTTCCAAATGCCTTGCAATATCTCCTTAACAAAAAGAGCTAGAAGGCTGAAAATGCATATTTAGACTTGTAGGCATTGTGTGAACAAGATAGCGTTGAAAAATCGGCTCTAGCTTATTCCGCCTTAGAGAAAACCGCGTTGACATTTTTTCCAAATGCCTTGCAATATCTCCTTAACGAAAAGAGCTAGAAGGCTGAAAATGCATATTTAGACTTGTAGGCATTGTGTGAACAAGATAGCGTTGAAAAATCTGCTCTAGCTTATTCCGCCTTAGAGAAAACCGCGTTGACATTTTTTCCAAATGCCTTGCAATATCTCCTTAACGAAAAGAGCTAGAAGGCTGAAAATGCATATTTAGACTTGTAGGCATTGTGTGAACAAGATAGCGTTGAAAAATCGGCGCTAGCTTATTCCGCCTTAGAGAAAACCGCGTTGACATTTTTTCCAAATGCCTTGCAATATCTCCTTAACGAAAAGAGCTAGAAGGCTGAAAATGCATATTTAGACTTGTAGGCATTGTGTGAACAAGATAGCGTTGAAAAATCGGCTCTAGCTTATTCCGCCTTAGAGAAAACCGCGTTGACATTTTTTCCAAATGCCTTGCAATATCTCCTTAACAAAAAGAGCTAGAAGGCTGAAAATGCATATTTAGACTTGTAGGCATTGTGTGAACAAGATAGCGTTGAAAAATCGGCTCTAGCTTATTCCGCCTTAGAGAAAACCGCGTTGACATTTTTTCCAAATGCCTTGCAATATCTCCTTAACGAAAAGAGCTAGAAGGCTGAAAATGCATATTTAGACTTGTAGGCATTGTGTGAACAAGATAGCGTTGAAAAATCGGCTCTAGCTTATTCCGCCTTAGAGAAAACCGCGTTGACATTTTTTCCAAATGCCTTGCAATATCTCCTTAACGAAACTAGCTAGAAGGCTGAAAATGCATATTTAGACTTGTAGGCATTGTCTGAACAAGATAGCGTTGAAAAATCTGCTCCAGCTTATTCCGCCTTAGAGAAAACCGCGTTGACATTTTTTCCAAATGCCTTGCAATATCTCCTTAACGAAAAGAGCTAGAAGGCTGAAAATGTAGATTTAGACTTGTAGGCATTGTGTGAACAAGATATCGTTGAAAAATCGGCTCTAGCTTATTCCGCCTTAGAGAAAACCGCGTTGACATTTTTTCCAAATGCCTTGCAATATCTCCTTAACAAAAAGAGCTAGAAGGCTGAAAATGCATATTTAGACTTGTAGGCATTGTGTGAACAAGATAGCGTTGAAAAATCGGCTCTAGCTTATTCCGCCTTAGAGAAAACCGCGTTGACATTTTTTCCAAATGCCTTGCAATATCTCCTTAACGAAAAGAGCTAGAAGGCTGAAAATGTAGATTTAGACTTGTAGGCATTGTGTGAACAAGATAGCGTTGAAAAATCGGCTCTAGCTTATTCCGCCTTAGAGAAAACCGCGTTGACATTTTTTTCCAAATGCCTTGCAATATCTCCTTAACGAAAAGAGCTAGAAGGCTGAAAATGCATATTTAGACTTGTAGGCATTGTGTGAACAAGATAGCGTTGAAAAATCTGCTCTAGCTTATTCCGCCTTAGAGAAAACCGCGTTGACATTTTTTCCAAATGCCTTGCAATATCTCCTTAACGAAAAGAGCTAGAAGGCTGAAAATGCATATTTAGACTTGTAGGCATTGTGTGAACAAGATATCGTTGAAAAATCTGCTCTAGCTTATTCCGCCTTAGAGAAAACCGCGTTGACATTTTTTCCAAATGCCTTGCAATATCTCCTTAACGAAAAGAGCTAGAAGGCTGAAAATGCATATTTAGACTTGTAGGCATTGTGTGAACAAGATATCGTTGAAAAATCGGCTCTAGCTTATTCCGCCTTAGAGAAAACCGCGTTGACATTTTTTCCAAATGCCTTGCAATATCTCCTTAACAAAAAGAGCTAGAAGGCTGAAAATGCATATTTAGACTTGTAGGCATTGTGTGAACAAGATAGCGTTGAAAAATCGGCTCTAGCTTATTCCGCCTTAGAGAAAACCGCGTTGACATTTTTTCCAAATGCCTTGCAATATCTCCTTAACGAAAAGAGCTAGAAGGCTGAAAATGCATATTTAGACTTTTAGGCATTGTGTGAACAAGATAGCGTTGAAAAATCTGCTCTAGCTTATTCCGCCTTAGAGAAAACCGCGTTGACATTTTTTCCAAATGCCTTGCAATATCTCCTTAACGAAAAGAGCTAGAAGGCTGAAAATGCATATTTAGACTTGTAGGCATTGTGTGAACAAGATAGCGTTGAAAAATCGGCGCTAGCTTATTCCGCCTTAGAGAAAACCGCGTTGACATTTTTTCCAAATGCCTTGCAATATCTCCTTAACGAAAAGAGCTAGAGGGCTGAAAATGCATATTTAGACTTGTAGGCATTGTGTGAACAAGATAGCGTTGAAAAATCGGCTCTAGCTTATTCCGCCTTAGAGAAAACCGCGTTGACATTTTTTCCAAATGCCTTGCAATATCTCCTTAACGAAAAGAGCTAGAAGGCTGAAAATGCATATTTAGACTTGTAGGCATTGTGTGAACAAGATAGCGTTGAAAAATCGGCTCTAGCTTATTCCGCCTTAGAGAAAACCGCGTTGACATTTTTTCCAAATGCCTTGCAATATCTCCTTAACGAAACTAGCTAGAAGGCTGAAAATGCATATTTAGACTTGTAGGCATTGTCTGAACAAGATAGCGTTGAAAAATCTGCTCCAGCTTATTCCGCCTTAGAGAAAACCGCGTTGACATTTTTTCCAAATGCCTTGCAATATCTCCTTAACGAAAAGAGCTAGAAGGCTGAAAATGTAGATTTAGACTTGTAGGCATTGTGTGAACAAGATATCGTTGAAAAATCGGCTCTAGCTTATTCCGCCTCAGAGAAAACCGCGTTGACATTTTTTCCAAATGCCTTGCAATATCTCCTTAACAAAAAGAGCTAGAAGGCTGAAAATGCATATTTAGACTTGTAGGCATTGTGTGAACAAGATAGCGTTGAAAAATCGGCTCTAGCTTATTCCGCCTTAGAGAAAACCGCGTTGACATTTTTTCCAAATGCCTTGCAATATCTCCTTAACGAAAAGAGCTAGAAGGCTGAAAATGCATATTTAGACTTGTAGGCATTGTCTGAACAAGATAGCGTTGAAAAATCTGCTCCAGCTTATTCCGCCTTAGAGAAAACCGCGTTGACATTTTTTCCAAATGCCTTGCAATATCTCCTTAACGAAAAGAGCTAGAAGGCTGAAAATGTAGATTTAGACTTGTAGGCATTGTGTGAACAAGATATCGTTAAAAAATCTGCTCTAGCTTATTCCGCCTTAGAGAAAACCGCGTTGACATTTTTTCCAAATGCCTTGCAATATCTCCTTAACGAAAAGAGCTAGAAGGCTGAAAATGCATATTTAGACTTGTAGGCATTGTGTGAACAAGATAGCATTGAAAAATCGGCGCTAGCTTATTCCGCCTTAGAGAAAACCGCGTTGACATTTTTTCCAAATGCCTTGCAATATCTCCTTAACGAAAAGAGCTAGAAGGCTGAAAATGCATATTTAGACTTGTAGGCATTGTGTGAACAAGATAGCGTTGAAAAATCGGCTCTAGCTTATTCCGCCTTAGAGAAAACCGCGTTGACATTTTTTCCAAATGCCTTGCAATATCTCCTTAACGAAAAGAGCTAGAAGGCTGAAAATGCATATTTAGACTTGTAGGCATTGTGTGAACAAGATAGCGTTGAAAAATCGGCTCTAGCTTATTCCGCCTTAGAGAAAACCGCGTTGGCATTTTTTCCAAATGCCTTGCAATATCTCCTTAACGAAACGAGCTAGAAGGCTGAAAATGCATATTTAGACTTGTAGGCATTGTCTGAACAAGATAGCGTTGAAAAATCTGCTCCAGCTTATTCCGCCTTAGAGAAAACCGCGTTGACATTTTTTCCAAATGCCTTGCAATATCTCCTTAACGAAAAGAGCTAGAAGGCTGAAAATGTAGATTTAGACTTGTAGGCATTGTGTGAACAAGATATCGTTGAAAAATCGGCTCTAGCTTATTCCGCCTTAGAGAAAACCGCGTTGACATTTTTTCCAAATGCCTTGCAATATCTCCTTAACAAAAAGAGCTAGAAGGCTGAAAATGCATATTTAGACTTGTAGGCATTGTGTGAACAAGATAGCGTTGAAAAATCGGCTCTAGCTTATTCCGCCTTAGAGAAAACCGCGTTGACATTTTTTCCAAATGCCTTGCAATATCTCCTTAACGAAAAGAGCTAGAAGGCTGAAAATGCATATTTAGACTTGTAGGCATTGTGTGAACAAGATAGCGTTGAAAAATCGGCTCTAGCTTATTCCGCCTTAGAGAAAACCGCGTTGACATTTTTTCCAAATGCCTTGCAATATCTCCTTAACGAAACGAGCTAGAAGGCTGAAAATGCATATTTAGACTTGTAGGCATTGTGTGAACAAGATAGCGTTGAAAAATCGGCTCTAGCTTATTCCGCCTTAGAGAAAACCGCGTTGACATTTTTTCCAAATGCCTTGCAATATCTCCTTAACGAAAAGAGCTAGAAGGCTGAAAATGTAGATTTAGACTTGCAGGCATTGTGTGAACAAGATAGCGTTGAAAAATCGGCTCTAGCTTATTCCGCCTTAGAGAAAACCGCGTTGACATTTTTTCCAAATGCCTTGCAATAACTCCTTAACGAAAAGAGCTAGAAGGCTGAAAATGTAGATTTAGACTTGCAGGCATTGTGTGAACAAGATAGCGTTGAAAAATCGGCTCTAGCTTATTCCGCCTTAGAGAAAACCGCGTTGACATTTTTTCCAAATGCCTTGCAATATCTCCTTAACGAAAAGAGCTAGAAGGCTGAAAATGCATATTTAGACTTGTAGGCATTGTGTGAACAAGATAGCGTTGAAAAATCTGCTCTAGCTTATTCCGCCTTAGAGAAAACCGCGTTGACATTTTTTCCAAATGCCTTGCAATATCTCCTTAACGAAACGAGCTAGAAGGCTGAAAATGCATATTTAGACTTGTAGGCATTGTCTGAACAAGATAGCGTTGAAAAATCTGCTCCAGCTTATTCCGCCTTAGAGAAAACCGCGTTGACATTTTTTCCAAATGCCTTGCAATATCTCCTTAACGAAAAGAGCTAGAAGGCTGAAAATGTAGATTTAGACTTGTAGGCATTGTGTGAACAAGATATCGTTGAAAAATCGGCTCTAGCTTATTCCGCCTTAGAGAAAACCGCGTTGACATTTTTTCCAAATGCCTTGCAATATCTCCTTAACGAAACGAGCTAGAAGGCTGAAAATGCATATTTAGACTTGTAGGCATTGTGTGAACAAGATAGCGTTGAAAAATCGGCTCTAGCTTATTCCGCCTTAGAGAAAACCGCGTTGACATTTTTTCCAAATGCCTTGCAATATCTCCTTAACGAAAAGAGCTAGAAGGCTGAAAATGTAGATTTAGACTTGCAGGCATTGTGTGAACAAGATAGCGTTGAAAAATCGGCTCTAGCTTATTCCGCCTTAGAGAAAACCGCGTTGACATTTTTTCCAAATGCCTTGCAATATCTCCTTAACGAAAAGAGCTAGAAGGCTGAAAATGTAGATTTAGACTTGTAGGCATTGTGTGAACAAGATAGCGTTGAAAAATCGGCTCTAGCTTATTCCGCCTTAGAGAAAACCGCGTTGACATTTTTTCCAAATGCCTTGCAATATCTCCTTAACGAAAAGAGCTAGAAGGCTGAAAATGCATATTTAGACTTGTAGGCATTGTGTGAACAAGATAGCGTTGAAACATCTGCTCTAGCTTATTCCGCCTTAGAGAAAACCGCGTTGACATTTTTTCCAAATGCCTTGCAATATCTCCTTAACGAAAAGAGCTAGAAGGCTGAAAATGTAGATTTAGACTTGTAGGCATTGTGTGAACAAGATATCGTTGAAAAATCGGCTCTAGCTTATTCCGCCTTAGAGAAAACCGCGTTGACATTTTTTCCAAATGCCTTGCAATATCTCCTTAACAAAAAGAGCTAGAAGGCTGAAAATGCATATTTAGACTTGTAGGCATTGTGTGAACAAGATAGCGTTGAAAAATCGGCTCTAGCTTATTCCGCCTTAGAGAAAACCGCGTTGACATTTTTTCCAAATGCCTTGCAATATCTCCTTAACGAAAAGAGCTAGAAGGCTGAAAATGCATATTTAGACTTGTAGGCATTGTGTGAACAAGATAGCGTTGAAAAATCGGCTCTAGCTTATTCCGCCTTAGAGAAAACCGCGTTGACATTTTTTCCAAATGCCTTGCAATATCTCCTTAACGAAAAGAGCTAGAAGGCTGAAAATGCATATTTAGACTTGTAGGCATTGTGTGAACAAGATAGCGTTGAAAAATCGGCGCTAGCTTATTCCGTCTTAGAGAAAACCGCGTTGACATTTTTTCCAAATGCCTTGCAATATCTCCTTAACGAAAAGAGCTAGAAGGCTGAAAATGCATATTTAGACTTGTAGGCATTGTGTGAACAAGATAGCGTTGAAAAATCGGCTCTAGCTTATTCCGCCTTAGAGAAAACCGCGTTGACATTTTTTCCAAATGCCTTGCAATATCTCCTTAACGAAAAGAGCTAGAAGGCTGAAAATGCATATTTAGACTTGTAGGCATTGTGTGAACAAGATAGCGTTGAAAAATCGGCTCTAGCTTATTCCGCCTTAGAGAAAACCGCGTTGACATTTTTTCCAAATGCCTTGCAATATCTCCTTAACGAAACGAGCTAGAAGGCTGAAAATGCATATTTAGACTTGTAGGCATTGTCTGAACAAGATAGCATTGAAAAATCTGCTCCAGCTTATTCCGCCTTAGAGAAAACCGCGTTGACATTTTTTCCAAATGCCTTGCAATATCTCCTTAACGAAAAGAGCTAGAAGGCTGAAAATGTAGATTTAGACTTGTAGGCATTGTGTGAACAAGATATCGTTGAAAAATCGGCTCTAGCTTATTCCGCCTTAGAGAAAACCGCGTTGACATTTTTTCCAAATGCCTTGCAATATCTCCTTAACAAAAAGAGCTAGAAGGCTGAAAATGCATATTTAGACTTGTAGGCATTGTGTGAACAAGATAGCGTTGAAAAATCGGCTCTAGCTTATTCCGCCTTAGAGAAAACCGCGTTGACATTTTTTCCAAATGCCTTGCAATATCTCCTTAACGAAAAGAGCTAGAAGGCTGAAAATGTAGATTTAGACTTGTAGGCATTGTGTGAACAAGATAGCATTGAAAAATCGGCTCTAGCTTATTCCGCCTTAGAGAAAACCGCGTTGACATTTTTTTCCAAATGCCTTGCAATATCTCCTTAACGAAAAGAGCTAGAAGGCTGAAAATGCATATTTAGACTTGTAGGCATTGTGTGAACAAGATAGCGTTGAAACATCTGCTCTAGCTTATTCCGCCTTAGAGAAAACCGCGTTGACATTTTTTCCAAATGCCTTGCAATATCTCCTTAACGAAAAGAGCTAGAAGGCTGAAAATGTAGATTTAGACTTGTAGGCATTGTGTGAACAAGATATCGTTGAAAAATCGGCTCTAGCTTATTCCGCCTTAGAGAAAACCGCGTTGACATTTTTTCCAAATGCCTTGCAATATCTCCTTAACAAAAAGAGCTAGAAGGCTGAAAATGCATATTTAGACTTGTAGGCATTGTGTGAACAAGATAGCGTTGAAAAATCGGCTCTAGCTTATTCCGCCTTAGAGAAAACCGCGTTGACATTTTTTCCAAATGCCTTGCAATATCTCCTTAACGAAAAGAGCTAGAAGGCTGAAAATGCATATTTAGACTTGTAGGCATTGTGTGAACAAGATAGCGTTGAAAAATCTGCTCTAGCTTATTCCGCCTTAGAGAAAACCGCGTTGACATTTTTTCCAAATGCCTTGCAATATCTCCTTAACGAAAAGAGCTAGAAGGCTGAAAATGCATATTTAGACTTGTAGGCATTGTGTGAACAAGATAGCGTTGAAAAATCGGCGCTAGCTTATTCCGCCTTAGAGAAAACCGCGTTGACATTTTTTCCAAATGCCTTGCAATATCTCCTTAACGAAAAGAGCTAGAAGGCTGAAAATGCATATTTAGACTTGTAGGCATTGTGTGAACAAGATAGCGTTGAAAAATCGGCTCTAGCTTATTCCGCCTTAGAGAAAACCGCGTTGACATTTTTTCCAAATGCCTTGCAATATCTCCTTAACAAAAAGAGCTAGAAGGCTGAAAATGCATATTTAGACTTGTAGGCATTGTGTGAACAAGATAGCGTTGAAAAATCGGCTCTAGCTTATTCCGCCTTAGAGAAAACCGCGTTGACATTTTTTCCAAATGCCTTGCAATATCTCCTTAACAAAAAGAGCTAGAAGGCTGAAAATGCATATTTAGACTTGTAGGCATTGTGTGAACAAGATAGCGTTGAAAAATCGGCTCTAGCTTATTCCGCCTTAGAGAAAACCGCGTTGACATTTTTTCCAAATGCCTTGCAATATCTCCTTAACGAAAAGAGCTAGAAGGCTGAAAATGTAGATTTAGACTTGTAGGCATTGTGTGAACAAGATATCGTTGAAAAATCGGCTCTAGCTTATTCCGCCTTAGAGAAAACCGCGTTGACATTTTTTCCAAATGCCTTGCAATATCTCCTTAACAAAAAGAGCTAGAAGGCTGAAAATGCATATTTAGACTTGTAGGCATTGTGTGAACAAGATAGCGTTGAAAAATCGGCTCTAGCTTATTCCGCCTTAGAGAAAACCGCGTTGACATTTTTTCCAAATGCCTTGCAATATCTCCTTAACGAAAAGAGCTAGAAGGCTGAAAATGTAGATTTAGACTTGTAGGCATTGTGTGAACAAGATAGCGTTGAAAAATCGGCTCTAGCTTATTCCGCCTTAGAGAAAACCGCGTTGACATTTTTTTCCAAATGCCTTGCAATATCTCCTTAACGAAAAGAGCTAGAAGGCTGAAAATGCATATTTAGACTTGTAGGCATTGTGTGAACAAGATAGCGTTGAAAAATCTGCTCTAGCTTATTCCGCCTTAGAGAAAACCGCGTTGACATTTTTTCCAAATGCCTTGCAATATCTCCTTAACGAAAAGAGCTAGAAGGCTGAAAATGCATATTTAGACTTGTAGGCATTGTGTGAACAAGATAGCATTGAAAAATCGGCGCTAGCTTATTCCGCCTTAGAGAAAACCGCGTTGACATTTTTTCCAAATGCCTTGCAATATCTCCTTAACGAAAAGAGCTAGAAGGCTGAAAATGCATATTTAGACTTGTAGGCATTGTGTGAACAAGATAGCGTTGAAAAATCGGCTCTAGCTTATTCCGCCTTAGAGAAAACCGCGTTGGCATTTTTTCCAAATGCCTTGCAATATCTCCTTAACGAAACGAGCTAGAAGGCTGAAAATGCATATTTAGACTTGTAGGCATTGTCTGAACAAGATAGCGTTGAAAAATCTGCTCCAGCTTATTCCGCCTTAGAGAAAACCGCGTTGACATTTTTTCCAAATGCCTTGCAATATCTCCTTAACGAAAAGAGCTAGAAGGCTGAAAATGTAGATTTAGACTTGTAGGCATTGTGTGAACAAGATATCGTTGAAAAATCTGCTCTAGCTTATTCCGCCTTAGAGAAAACCGCGTTGACATTTTTTCCAAATGCCTTGCAATATCTCCTTAACGAAAAGAGCTAGAAGGCTGAAAATGCATATTTAGACTTGTAGGCATTGTGTGAACAAGATAGCGTTGAAAAATCGGCTCTAGCTTATTCCGCCTTAGAGAAAACCGCGTTGGCATTTTTTCCAAATGCCTTGCAATATCTCCTTAACGAAAAGAGCTAGAAGGCTGAAAATGCATATTTAGACTTGTAGGCATTGTGTGAACAAGATAGCGTTGAAAAATCGGCTCTAGCTTATTCCGCCTTAGAGAAAACCGCGTTGACATTTTTTCCAAATGCCTTGCAATATCTCCTTAACGAAAAGAGCTAGAAGGCTGAAAATGTAGATTTAGACTTGTAGGCATTGTGTGAACAAGATAGCGTTGAAAAATCGGCTCTAGCTTATTCCGCCTTAGAGAAAACCGCGTTGACATTTTTTTCCAAATGCCTTGCAATATCTCCTTAACGAAAAGAGCTAGAAGGCTGAAAATGCATATTTAGACTTGTAGGCATTGTGTGAACAAGATAGCGTTGAAAAATCTGCTCTAGCTTATTCCGCCTTAGAGAAAACCGCGTTGACATTTTTTCCAAATGCCTTGCAATATCTCCTTAACGAAAAGAGCTAGAAGGCTGAAAATGCATATTTAGACTTGTAGGCATTGTGTGAACAAGATAGCATTGAAAAATCGGCGCTAGCTTATTCCGCCTTAGAGAAAACCGCGTTGACATTTTTTCCAAATGCCTTGCAATATCTCCTTAACGAAAAGAGCTAGAAGGCTGAAAATGCATATTTAGACTTGTAGGCATTGTGTGAACAAGATAGCGTTGAAAAATCGGCTCTAGCTTATTCCGCCTTAGAGAAAACCGCGTTGGCATTTTTTCCAAATGCCTTGCAATATCTCCTTAACGAAACGAGCTAGAAGGCTGAAAATGCATATTTAGACTTGTAGGCATTGTCTGAACAAGATAGCGTTGAAAAATCTGCTCCAGCTTATTCCGCCTTAGAGAAAACCGCGTTGACATTTTTTCCAAATGCCTTGCAATATCTCCTTAACGAAAAGAGCTAGAAGGCTGAAAATGTAGAATTAGACTTGTAGGCATTGTGTGAACAAGATATCGTTGAAAAATCTGCTCTAGCTTATTCCGCCTTAGAGAAAACCGCGTTGACATTTTTTCCAAATGCCTTGCAATATCTCCTTAACGAAAAGAGCTAGAAGGCTGAAAATGCATATTTAGACTTGTAGGCATTGTGTGAACAAGATAGCATTGAAAAATCGGCGCTAGCTTATTCCGCCTTAGAGAAAACCGCGTTGACATTTTTTCCAAATGCCTTGCAATATCTCCTTAACGAAAAGAGCTAGAAGGCTGAAAATGCATATTTAGACTTGTAGGCATTGTGTGAACAAGATAGCGTTGAAAAATCGGCTCTAGCTTATTCCGCCTTAGAGAAAACCGCGTTGGCATTTTTTCCAAATGCCTTGCAATATCTCCTTAACGAAACGAGCTAGAAGGCTGAAAATGCATATTTAGACTTGTAGGCATTGTCTGAACAAGATAGCGTTGAAAAATCTGCTCCAGCTTATTCCGCCTTAGAGAAAACCGCGTTGACATTTTTTCCAAATGCCTTGCAATATCTCCTTAACGAAAAGAGCTAGAAGGCTGAAAATGTAGATTTAGACTTGTAGGCATTGTGTGAACAAGATATCGTTGAAAAATCTGCTCTAGCTTATTCCGCCTTAGAGAAAACCGCGTTGACATTTTTTCCAAATGCCTTGCAATATCTCCTTAACGAAAAGAGCTAGAAGGCTGAAAATGCATATTTAGACTTGTAGGCATTGTGTGAACAAGATAGCATTGAAAAATCGGCGCTAGCTTATTCCGCCTTAGAGAAAACCACGTTGACATTTTTTCCAAATGCCTTGCAATATCTCCTTAACGAAAAGAGCTAGAAGGCTGAAAATGCATATTTAGACTTGTAGGCATTGTGTGAACAAGATAGCGTTGAAAAATCGGCTCTAGCTTATTCCGCCTTAGAGAAAACCGCGTTGACATTTTTTCCAAATGCCTTGCAATATCTCCTTAACGAAAAGAGCTAGAAGGCTGAAAATGTAGATTTAGACTTGTAGGCATTGTGTGAACAAGATAGCGTTGAAAAATCGGCTCTAGCTTATTCCGCCTTAGAGAAAACCGCGTTGACATTTTTTTCCAAATGCCTTGCAATATCTCCTTAACGAAAAGAGCTAGAAGGCTGAAAATGCATATTTAGACTTGTAGGCATTGTGTGAACAAGATAGCGTTGAAACATCTGCTCTAGCTTATTCCGCCTTAGAGAAAACCGCGTTGACATTTTTTCCAAATGCCTTGCAATATCTCCTTAACGAAAAGAGCTAGAAGGCTGAAAATGTAGATTTAGACTTGTAGGCATTGTGTGAACAAGATATCGTTGAAAAATCGGCTCTAGCTTATTCCGCCTTAGAGAAAACCGCGTTGACATTTTTTCCAAATGCCTTGCAATATCTCCTTAACAAAAAGAGCTAGAAGGCTGAAAATGCATATTTAGACTTGTAGGCATTGTGTGAACAAGATAGCGTTGAAAAATCGGCTCTAGCTTATTCCGCCTTAGAGAAAACCGCGTTGACATTTTTTCCAAATGCCTTGCAATATCTCCTTAACGAAAAGAGCTAGAAGGCTGAAAATGCATATTTAGACTTGTAGGCATTGTGTGAACAAGATAGCGTTGAAAAATCTGCTCTAGCTTATTCCGCCTTAGAGAAAACCGCGTTGACATTTTTTCCAAATGCCTTGCAATATCTCCTTAACGAAAAGAGCTAGAAGGCTGAAAATGCATATTTAGACTTGTAGGCATTGTGTGAACAAGATAGCGTTGAAAAATCGGCGCTAGCTTATTCCGCCTTAGAGAAAACCGCGTTGACATTTTTTCCAAATGCCTTGCAATATCTCCTTAACGAAAAGAGCTAGAAGGCTGAAAATGCATATTTAGACTTGTAGGCATTGTGTGAACAAGATAGCGTTGAAAAATCGGCTCTAGCTTATTCCGCCTTAGAGAAAACCGCGTTGACATTTTTTCCAAATGCCTTGCAATATCTCCTTAACGAAAAGAGCTAGAAGGCTGAAAATGCATATTTAGACTTGTAGGCATTGTGTGAACAAGATAGCGTTGAAAAATCGGCTCTAGCTTATTCCGCCTTAGAGAAAACCGCGTTGACATTTTTTCCAAATGCCTTGCAATATCTCCTTAACGAAACGAGCTAGAAGGCTGAAAATGCATATTTAGACTTGTAGGCATTGTCTGAACAAGATAGCGTTGAAAAATCTGCTCCAGCTTATTCCGCCTTAGAGAAAACCGCGTTGACATTTTTTCCAAATGCCTTGCAATATCTCCTTAACGAAAAGAGCTAGAAGGCTGAAAATGTAGATTTAGACTTGTAGGCATTGTGTGAACAAGATATCGTTGAAAAATCGGCTCTAGCTTATTCCGCCTTAGAGAAAACCGCGTTGACATTTTTTCCAAATGCCTTGCAATATCTCCTTAACAAAAAGAGCTAGAAGGCTGAAAATGCATATTTAGACTTGTAGGCATTGTGTGAACAAGATAGCGTTGAAAAATCGGCTCTAGCTTATTCCGCCTTAGAGAAAACCGCGTTGACATTTTTTCCAAATGCCTTGCAATATCTCCTTAACGAAAAGAGCTAGAAGGCTGAAAATGTAGATTTAGACTTGTAGGCATTGTGTGAACAAGATATCGTTGAAAAATCGGCTCTAGCTTATTCCGCCTTAGAGAAAACCGCGTTGACATTTTTTCCAAATGCCTTGCAATATCTCCTTAACAAAAAGAGCTAGAAGGCTGAAAATGCATATTTAGACTTGTAGGCATTGTGTGAACAAGATAGCGTTGAAAAATCGGCTCTAGCTTATTCCGCCTTAGAGAAAACCGCGTTGACATTTTTTCCAAATGCCTTGCAATATCTCCTTAACGAAAAGAGCTAGAAGGCTGAAAATGTAGATTTAGACTTGTAGGCATTGTGTGAACAAGATAGCGTTGAAAAATCGGCTCTAGCTTATTCCGCCTTAGAGAAAACCGCGTTGACATTTTTTTCCAAATGCCTTGCAATATCTCCTTAACGAAAAGAGCTAGAAGGCTGAAAATGCATATTTAGACTTGTAGGCATTGTGTGAACAAGATAGCGTTGAAAAATCTGCTCTAGCTTATTCCGCCTTAGAGAAAACCGCGTTGACATTTTTTCCAAATGCCTTGCAATATCTCCTTAACGAAAAGAGCTAGAAGGCTGAAAATGCATATTTAGACTTGTAGGCATTGTGTGAACAAGATAGCATTGAAAAATCGGCGCTAGCTTATTCCGCCTTAGAGAAAACCGCGTTGACATTTTTTCCAAATGCCTTGCAATATCTCCTTAACGAAAAGAGCTAGAAGGCTGAAAATGCATATTTAGACTTGTAGGCATTGTGTGAACAAGATAGCGTTGAAAAATCGGCTCTAGCTTATTCCGCCTTAGAGAAAACCGCGTTGGCATTTTTTCCAAATGCCTTGCAATATCTCCTTAACGAAACGAGCTAGAAGGCTGAAAATGCATATTTAGACTTGTAGGCATTGTCTGAACAAGATAGCGTTGAAAAATCTGCTCCAGCTTATTCCGCCTTAGAGAAAACCGCGTTGACATTTTTTCCAAATGCCTTGCAATATCTCCTTAACGAAAAGAGCTAGAAGGCTGAAAATGTAGATTTAGACTTGTAGGCATTGTGTGAACAAGATATCGTTGAAAAATCTGCTCTAGCTTATTCCGCCTTAGAGAAAACCGCGTTGACATTTTTTCCAAATGCCTTGCAATATCTCCTTAACGAAAAGAGCTAGAAGGCTGAAAATGCATATTTAGACTTGTAGGCATTGTGTGAACAAGATAGCGTTGAAAAATCGGCTCTAGCTTATTCCGCCTTAGAGAAAACCGCGTTGGCATTTTTTCCAAATGCCTTGCAATATCTCCTTAACGAAAAGAGCTAGAAGGCTGAAAATGCATATTTAGACTTGTAGGCATTGTGTGAACAAGATAGCGTTGAAAAATCGGCTCTAGCTTATTCCGCCTTAGAGAAAACCGCGTTGACATTTTTTCCAAATGCCTTGCAATATCTCCTTAACGAAAAGAGCTAGAAGGCTGAAAATGTAGATTTAGACTTGTAGGCATTGTGTGAACAAGATAGCGTTGAAAAATCGGCTCTAGCTTATTCCGCCTTAGAGAAAACCGCGTTGACATTTTTTTCCAAATGCCTTGCAATATCTCCTTAACGAAAAGAGCTAGAAGGCTGAAAATGCATATTTAGACTTGTAGGCATTGTGTGAACAAGATAGCGTTGAAAAATCTGCTCTAGCTTATTCCGCCTTAGAGAAAACCGCGTTGACATTTTTTCCAAATGCCTTGCAATATCTCCTTAACGAAAAGAGCTAGAAGGCTGAAAATGCATATTTAGACTTGTAGGCATTGTGTGAACAAGATAGCATTGAAAAATCGGCGCTAGCTTATTCCGCCTTAGAGAAAACCGCGTTGACATTTTTTCCAAATGCCTTGCAATATCTCCTTAACGAAAAGAGCTAGAAGGCTGAAAATGCATATTTAGACTTGTAGGCATTGTGTGAACAAGATAGCGTTGAAAAATCGGCTCTAGCTTATTCCGCCTTAGAGAAAACCGCGTTGGCATTTTTTCCAAATGCCTTGCAATATCTCCTTAACGAAACGAGCTAGAAGGCTGAAAATGCATATTTAGACTTGTAGGCATTGTCTGAACAAGATAGCGTTGAAAAATCTGCTCCAGCTTATTCCGCCTTAGAGAAAACCGCGTTGACATTTTTTCCAAATGCCTTGCAATATCTCCTTAACGAAAAGAGCTAGAAGGCTGAAAATGTAGAATTAGACTTGTAGGCATTGTGTGAACAAGATATCGTTGAAAAATCTGCTCTAGCTTATTCCGCCTTAGAGAAAACCGCGTTGACATTTTTTCCAAATGCCTTGCAATATCTCCTTAACGAAAAGAGCTAGAAGGCTGAAAATGCATATTTAGACTTGTAGGCATTGTGTGAACAAGATAGCATTGAAAAATCGGCGCTAGCTTATTCCGCCTTAGAGAAAACCACGTTGACATTTTTTCCAAATGCCTTGCAATATCTCCTTAACGAAAAGAGCTAGAAGGCTGAAAATGCATATTTAGACTTGTAGGCATTGTGTGAACAAGATAGCGTTGAAACATCTGCTCTAGCTTATTCCGCCTTAGAGAAAACCGCGTTGGCATTTTTTCCAAATGCCTTGCAATATCTCCTTAACGAAACGAGCTAGAAGGCTGAAAATGCATATTTAGACTTGTAGGCATTGTCTGAACAAGATAGCGTTGAAAAATCTGCTCCAGCTTATTCCGCCTTAGAGAAAACCGCGTTGACATTTTTTCCAAATGCCTTGCAATATCTCCTTAACGAAAAGAGCTAGAAGGCTGAAAATGTAGATTTAGACTTGTAGGCATTGTGTGAACAAGATATCGTTGAAAAATCTGCTCTAGCTTATTCCGCCTTAGAGAAAACCGCGTTGACATTTTTTCCAAATGCCTTGCAATATCTCCTTAACGAAAAGAGCTAGAAGGCTGAAAATGCATATTTAGACTTGTAGGCATTGTGTGAACAAGATAGCATTGAAAAATCGGCGCTAGCTTATTCCGCCTTAGAGAAAACCACGTTGACATTTTTTCCAAATGCCTTGCAATATCTCCTTAACGAAAAGAGCTAGAAGGCTGAAAATGCATATTTAGACTTGTAGGCATTGTGTGAACAAGATAGCGTTGAAACATCTGCTCTAGCTTATTCCGCCTTAGAGAAAACCGCGTTGACATTTTTTCCAAATGCCTTGCAATATCTCCTTAACGAAAAGAGCTAGAAGGCTGAAAATGTAGATTTAGACTTGTAGGCATTGTGTGAACAAGATATCGTTGAAAAATCGGCTCTAGCTTATTCCGCCTTAGAGAAAACCGCGTTGACATTTTTTCCAAATGCCTTGCAATATCTCCTTAACAAAAAGAGCTAGAAGGCTGAAAATGCATATTTAGACTTGTAGGCATTGTGTGAACAAGATAGCGTTGAAAAATCGGCTCTAGCTTATTCCGCCTTAGAGAAAACCGCGTTGACATTTTTTCCAAATGCCTTGCAACATCTCCTTAACGAAAAGAGCTAGAAGGCTGAAAATGCATATTTAGACTTGTAGGCATTGTGTGAACAAGATAGCGTTGAAAAATCTGCTCTAGCTTATTCCGCCTTAGAGAAAACCGCGTTGACATTTTTTCCAAATGCCTTGCAATATCTCCTTAACGAAAAGAGCTAGAAGGCTGAAAATGCATATTTAGACTTGTAGGCATTGTGTGAACAAGATAGCGTTGAAAAATCGGCGCTAGCTTATTCCGCCTTAGAGAAAACCGCGTTGACATTTTTTCCAAATGCCTTGCAATATCTCCTTAACGAAAAGAGCTAGAAGGCTGAAAATGCATATTTAGACTTGTAGGCATTGTGTGAACAAGATAGCGTTGAAAAATCGGCTCTAGCTTATTCCGCCTTAGAGAAAACCGCGTTGACATTTTTTCCAAATGCCTTGCAATATCTCCTTAACAAAAAGAGCTAGAAGGCTGAAAATGCATATTTAGACTTGTAGGCATTGTGTGAACAAGATAGCGTTGAAAAATCGGCTCTAGCTTATTCCGCCTTAGAGAAAACCGCGTTGACATTTTTTCCAAATGCCTTGCAATATCTCCTTAACGAAAAGAGCTAGAAGGCTGAAAATGCATATTTAGACTTGTAGGCATTGTGTGAACAAGATAGCGTTGAAAAATCGGCTCTAGCTTATTCCGCCTTAGAGAAAACCGCGTTGACATTTTTTCCAAATGCCTTGCAATATCTCCTTAACGAAACTAGCTAGAAGGCTGAAAATGCATATTTAGACTTGTAGGCATTGTCTGAACAAGATAGCGTTGAAAAATCTGCTCCAGCTTATTCCGCCTTAGAGAAAACCGCGTTGACATTTTTTCCAAATGCCTTGCAATATCTCCTTAACGAAAAGAGCTAGAAGGCTGAAAATGTAGATTTAGACTTGTAGGCATTGTGTGAACAAGATATCGTTGAAAAATCGGCTCTAGCTTATTCCGCCTTAGAGAAAACCGCGTTGACATTTTTTCCAAATGCCTTGCAATATCTCCTTAACAAAAAGAGCTAGAAGGCTGAAAATGCATATTTAGACTTGTAGGCATTGTGTGAACAAGATAGCGTTGAAAAATCGGCTCTAGCTTATTCCGCCTTAGAGAAAACCGCGTTGACATTTTTTCCAAATGCCTTGCAATATCTCCTTAACGAAAAGAGCTAGAAGGCTGAAAATGTAGATTTAGACTTGTAGGCATTGTGTGAACAAGATAGCGTTGAAAAATCGGCTCTAGCTTATTCCGCCTTAGAGAAAACCGCGTTGACATTTTTTTCCAAATGCCTTGCAATATCTCCTTAACGAAAAGAGCTAGAAGGCTGAAAATGCATATTTAGACTTGTAGGCATTGTGTGAACAAGATAGCGTTGAAAAATCTGCTCTAGCTTATTCCGCCTTAGAGAAAACCGCGTTGACATTTTTTCCAAATGCCTTGCAATATCTCCTTAACGAAAAGAGCTAGAAGGCTGAAAATGCATATTTAGACTTGTAGGCATTGTGTGAACAAGATATCGTTGAAAAATCTGCTCTAGCTTATTCCGCCTTAGAGAAAACCGCGTTGACATTTTTTCCAAATGCCTTGCAATATCTCCTTAACGAAAAGAGCTAGAAGGCTGAAAATGCATATTTAGACTTGTAGGCATTGTGTGAACAAGATATCGTTGAAAAATCGGCTCTAGCTTATTCCGCCTTAGAGAAAACCGCGTTGACATTTTTTCCAAATGCCTTGCAATATCTCCTTAACAAAAAGAGCTAGAAGGCTGAAAATGCATATTTAGACTTGTAGGCATTGTGTGAACAAGATAGCGTTGAAAAATCGGCTCTAGCTTATTCCGCCTTAGAGAAAACCGCGTTGACATTTTTTCCAAATGCCTTGCAATATCTCCTTAACGAAAAGAGCTAGAAGGCTGAAAATGCATATTTAGACTTTTAGGCATTGTGTGAACAAGATAGCGTTGAAAAATCTGCTCTAGCTTATTCCGCCTTAGAGAAAACCGCGTTGACATTTTTTCCAAATGCCTTGCAATATCTCCTTAACGAAAAGAGCTAGAAGGCTGAAAATGCATATTTAGACTTGTAGGCATTGTGTGAACAAGATAGCGTTGAAAAATCGGCGCTAGCTTATTCCGCCTTAGAGAAAACCGCGTTGACATTTTTTCCAAATGCCTTGCAATATCTCCTTAACGAAAAGAGCTAGAGGGCTGAAAATGCATATTTAGACTTGTAGGCATTGTGTGAACAAGATAGCGTTGAAAAATCGGCTCTAGCTTATTCCGCCTTAGAGAAAACCGCGTTGACATTTTTTCCAAATGCCTTGCAATATCTCCTTAACGAAAAGAGCTAGAAGGCTGAAAATGCATATTTAGACTTGTAGGCATTGTGTGAACAAGATAGCGTTGAAAAATCGGCTCTAGCTTATTCCGCCTTAGAGAAAACCGCGTTGACATTTTTTCCAAATGCCTTGCAATATCTCCTTAACGAAACTAGCTAGAAGGCTGAAAATGCATATTTAGACTTGTAGGCATTGTCTGAACAAGATAGCGTTGAAAAATCTGCTCCAGCTTATTCCGCCTTAGAGAAAACCGCGTTGACATTTTTTCCAAATGCCTTGCAATATCTCCTTAACGAAAAGAGCTAGAAGGCTGAAAATGTAGATTTAGACTTGTAGGCATTGTGTGAACAAGATATCGTTGAAAAATCGGCTCTAGCTTATTCCGCCTCAGAGAAAACCGCGTTGACATTTTTTCCAAATGCCTTGCAATATCTCCTTAACAAAAAGAGCTAGAAGGCTGAAAATGCATATTTAGACTTGTAGGCATTGTGTGAACAAGATAGCGTTGAAAAATCGGCTCTAGCTTATTCCGCCTTAGAGAAAACCGCGTTGACATTTTTTCCAAATGCCTTGCAATATCTCCTTAACGAAAAGAGCTAGAAGGCTGAAAATGCATATTTAGACTTGTAGGCATTGTCTGAACAAGATAGCGTTGAAAAATCTGCTCCAGCTTATTCCGCCTTAGAGAAAACCGCGTTGACATTTTTTCCAAATGCCTTGCAATATCTCCTTAACGAAAAGAGCTAGAAGGCTGAAAATGTAGATTTAGACTTGTAGGCATTGTGTGAACAAGATATCGTTAAAAAATCTGCTCTAGCTTATTCCGCCTTAGAGAAAACCGCGTTGACATTTTTTCCAAATGCCTTGCAATATCTCCTTAACGAAAAGAGCTAGAAGGCTGAAAATGCATATTTAGACTTGTAGGCATTGTGTGAACAAGATAGCATTGAAAAATCGGCGCTAGCTTATTCCGCCTTAGAGAAAACCGCGTTGACATTTTTTCCAAATGCCTTGCAATATCTCCTTAACGAAAAGAGCTAGAAGGCTGAAAATGCATATTTAGACTTGTAGGCATTGTGTGAACAAGATAGCGTTGAAAAATCGGCTCTAGCTTATTCCGCCTTAGAGAAAACCGCGTTGACATTTTTTCCAAATGCCTTGCAATATCTCCTTAACGAAAAGAGCTAGAAGGCTGAAAATGCATATTTAGACTTGTAGGCATTGTGTGAACAAGATAGCGTTGAAAAATCGGCTCTAGCTTATTCCGCCTTAGAGAAAACCGCGTTGGCATTTTTTCCAAATGCCTTGCAATATCTCCTTAACGAAACGAGCTAGAAGGCTGAAAATGCATATTTAGACTTGTAGGCATTGTCTGAACAAGATAGCGTTGAAAAATCTGCTCCAGCTTATTCCGCCTTAGAGAAAACCGCGTTGACATTTTTTCCAAATGCCTTGCAATATCTCCTTAACGAAAAGAGCTAGAAGGCTGAAAATGTAGATTTAGACTTGTAGGCATTGTGTGAACAAGATATCGTTGAAAAATCGGCTCTAGCTTATTCCGCCTTAGAGAAAACCGCGTTGACATTTTTTCCAAATGCCTTGCAATATCTCCTTAACAAAAAGAGCTAGAAGGCTGAAAATGCATATTTAGACTTGTAGGCATTGTGTGAACAAGATAGCGTTGAAAAATCGGCTCTAGCTTATTCCGCCTTAGAGAAAACCGCGTTGACATTTTTTCCAAATGCCTTGCAATATCTCCTTAACGAAAAGAGCTAGAAGGCTGAAAATGCATATTTAGACTTGTAGGCATTGTGTGAACAAGATAGCGTTGAAAAATCGGCTCTAGCTTATTCCGCCTTAGAGAAAACCGCGTTGACATTTTTTCCAAATGCCTTGCAATATCTCCTTAACGAAACGAGCTAGAAGGCTGAAAATGCATATTTAGACTTGTAGGCATTGTGTGAACAAGATAGCGTTGAAAAATCGGCTCTAGCTTATTCCGCCTTAGAGAAAACCGCGTTGACATTTTTTCCAAATGCCTTGCAATATCTCCTTAACGAAAAGAGCTAGAAGGCTGAAAATGTAGATTTAGACTTGCAGGCATTGTGTGAACAAGATAGCGTTGAAAAATCGGCTCTAGCTTATTCCGCCTTAGAGAAAACCGCGTTGACATTTTTTCCAAATGCCTTGCAATAACTCCTTAACGAAAAGAGCTAGAAGGCTGAAAATGTAGATTTAGACTTGCAGGCATTGTGTGAACAAGATAGCGTTGAAAAATCGGCTCTAGCTTATTCCGCCTTAGAGAAAACCGCGTTGACATTTTTTCCAAATGCCTTGCAATATCTCCTTAACGAAAAGAGCTAGAAGGCTGAAAATGCATATTTAGACTTGTAGGCATTGTGTGAACAAGATAGCGTTGAAAAATCTGCTCTAGCTTATTCCGCCTTAGAGAAAACCGCGTTGACATTTTTTCCAAATGCCTTGCAATATCTCCTTAACGAAACGAGCTAGAAGGCTGAAAATGCATATTTAGACTTGTAGGCATTGTCTGAACAAGATAGCGTTGAAAAATCTGCTCCAGCTTATTCCGCCTTAGAGAAAACCGCGTTGACATTTTTTCCAAATGCCTTGCAATATCTCCTTAACGAAAAGAGCTAGAAGGCTGAAAATGTAGATTTAGACTTGTAGGCATTGTGTGAACAAGATATCGTTGAAAAATCGGCTCTAGCTTATTCCGCCTTAGAGAAAACCGCGTTGACATTTTTTCCAAATGCCTTGCAATATCTCCTTAACGAAACGAGCTAGAAGGCTGAAAATGCATATTTAGACTTGTAGGCATTGTGTGAACAAGATAGCGTTGAAAAATCGGCTCTAGCTTATTCCGCCTTAGAGAAAACCGCGTTGACATTTTTTCCAAATGCCTTGCAATATCTCCTTAACGAAAAGAGCTAGAAGGCTGAAAATGTAGATTTAGACTTGCAGGCATTGTGTGAACAAGATAGCGTTGAAAAATCGGCTCTAGCTTATTCCGCCTTAGAGAAAACCGCGTTGACATTTTTTCCAAATGCCTTGCAATATCTCCTTAACGAAAAGAGCTAGAAGGCTGAAAATGTAGATTTAGACTTGTAGGCATTGTGTGAACAAGATAGCGTTGAAAAATCGGCTCTAGCTTATTCCGCCTTAGAGAAAACCGCGTTGACATTTTTTCCAAATGCCTTGCAATATCTCCTTAACGAAAAGAGCTAGAAGGCTGAAAATGCATATTTAGACTTGTAGGCATTGTGTGAACAAGATAGCGTTGAAACATCTGCTCTAGCTTATTCCGCCTTAGAGAAAACCGCGTTGACATTTTTTCCAAATGCCTTGCAATATCTCCTTAACGAAAAGAGCTAGAAGGCTGAAAATGTAGATTTAGACTTGTAGGCATTGTGTGAACAAGATATCGTTGAAAAATCGGCTCTAGCTTATTCCGCCTTAGAGAAAACCGCGTTGACATTTTTTCCAAATGCCTTGCAATATCTCCTTAACAAAAAGAGCTAGAAGGCTGAAAATGCATATTTAGACTTGTAGGCATTGTGTGAACAAGATAGCGTTGAAAAATCGGCTCTAGCTTATTCCGCCTTAGAGAAAACCGCGTTGACATTTTTTCCAAATGCCTTGCAATATCTCCTTAACGAAAAGAGCTAGAAGGCTGAAAATGCATATTTAGACTTGTAGGCATTGTGTGAACAAGATAGCGTTGAAAAATCGGCTCTAGCTTATTCCGCCTTAGAGAAAACCGCGTTGACATTTTTTCCAAATGCCTTGCAATATCTCCTTAACGAAAAGAGCTAGAAGGCTGAAAATGCATATTTAGACTTGTAGGCATTGTGTGAACAAGATAGCGTTGAAAAATCGGCGCTAGCTTATTCCGTCTTAGAGAAAACCGCGTTGACATTTTTTCCAAATGCCTTGCAATATCTCCTTAACGAAAAGAGCTAGAAGGCTGAAAATGCATATTTAGACTTGTAGGCATTGTGTGAACAAGATAGCGTTGAAAAATCGGCTCTAGCTTATTCCGCCTTAGAGAAAACCGCGTTGACATTTTTTCCAAATGCCTTGCAATATCTCCTTAACGAAAAGAGCTAGAAGGCTGAAAATGCATATTTAGACTTGTAGGCATTGTGTGAACAAGATAGCGTTGAAAAATCGGCTCTAGCTTATTCCGCCTTAGAGAAAACCGCGTTGACATTTTTTCCAAATGCCTTGCAATATCTCCTTAACGAAACGAGCTAGAAGGCTGAAAATGCATATTTAGACTTGTAGGCATTGTCTGAACAAGATAGCATTGAAAAATCTGCTCCAGCTTATTCCGCCTTAGAGAAAACCGCGTTGACATTTTTTCCAAATGCCTTGCAATATCTCCTTAACGAAAAGAGCTAGAAGGCTGAAAATGTAGATTTAGACTTGTAGGCATTGTGTGAACAAGATATCGTTGAAAAATCGGCTCTAGCTTATTCCGCCTTAGAGAAAACCGCGTTGACATTTTTTCCAAATGCCTTGCAATATCTCCTTAACAAAAAGAGCTAGAAGGCTGAAAATGCATATTTAGACTTGTAGGCATTGTGTGAACAAGATAGCGTTGAAAAATCGGCTCTAGCTTATTCCGCCTTAGAGAAAACCGCGTTGACATTTTTTCCAAATGCCTTGCAATATCTCCTTAACGAAAAGAGCTAGAAGGCTGAAAATGTAGATTTAGACTTGTAGGCATTGTGTGAACAAGATAGCATTGAAAAATCGGCTCTAGCTTATTCCGCCTTAGAGAAAACCGCGTTGACATTTTTTTCCAAATGCCTTGCAATATCTCCTTAACGAAAAGAGCTAGAAGGCTGAAAATGCATATTTAGACTTGTAGGCATTGTGTGAACAAGATAGCGTTGAAACATCTGCTCTAGCTTATTCCGCCTTAGAGAAAACCGCGTTGACATTTTTTCCAAATGCCTTGCAATATCTCCTTAACGAAAAGAGCTAGAAGGCTGAAAATGTAGATTTAGACTTGTAGGCATTGTGTGAACAAGATATCGTTGAAAAATCGGCTCTAGCTTATTCCGCCTTAGAGAAAACCGCGTTGACATTTTTTCCAAATGCCTTGCAATATCTCCTTAACAAAAAGAGCTAGAAGGCTGAAAATGCATATTTAGACTTGTAGGCATTGTGTGAACAAGATAGCGTTGAAAAATCGGCTCTAGCTTATTCCGCCTTAGAGAAAACCGCGTTGACATTTTTTCCAAATGCCTTGCAATATCTCCTTAACGAAAAGAGCTAGAAGGCTGAAAATGCATATTTAGACTTGTAGGCATTGTGTGAACAAGATAGCGTTGAAAAATCTGCTCTAGCTTATTCCGCCTTAGAGAAAACCGCGTTGACATTTTTTCCAAATGCCTTGCAATATCTCCTTAACGAAAAGAGCTAGAAGGCTGAAAATGCATATTTAGACTTGTAGGCATTGTGTGAACAAGATAGCGTTGAAAAATCGGCGCTAGCTTATTCCGCCTTAGAGAAAACCGCGTTGACATTTTTTCCAAATGCCTTGCAATATCTCCTTAACGAAAAGAGCTAGAAGGCTGAAAATGCATATTTAGACTTGTAGGCATTGTGTGAACAAGATAGCGTTGAAAAATCGGCTCTAGCTTATTCCGCCTTAGAGAAAACCGCGTTGACATTTTTTCCAAATGCCTTGCAATATCTCCTTAACAAAAAGAGCTAGAAGGCTGAAAATGCATATTTAGACTTGTAGGCATTGTGTGAACAAGATAGCGTTGAAAAATCGGCTCTAGCTTATTCCGCCTTAGAGAAAACCGCGTTGACATTTTTTCCAAATGCCTTGCAATATCTCCTTAACAAAAAGAGCTAGAAGGCTGAAAATGCATATTTAGACTTGTAGGCATTGTGTGAACAAGATAGCGTTGAAAAATCGGCTCTAGCTTATTCCGCCTTAGAGAAAACCGCGTTGACATTTTTTCCAAATGCCTTGCAATATCTCCTTAACGAAAAGAGCTAGAAGGCTGAAAATGTAGATTTAGACTTGTAGGCATTGTGTGAACAAGATATCGTTGAAAAATCGGCTCTAGCTTATTCCGCCTTAGAGAAAACCGCGTTGACATTTTTTCCAAATGCCTTGCAATATCTCCTTAACAAAAAGAGCTAGAAGGCTGAAAATGCATATTTAGACTTGTAGGCATTGTGTGAACAAGATAGCGTTGAAAAATCGGCTCTAGCTTATTCCGCCTTAGAGAAAACCGCGTTGACATTTTTTCCAAATGCCTTGCAATATCTCCTTAACGAAAAGAGCTAGAAGGCTGAAAATGTAGATTTAGACTTGTAGGCATTGTGTGAACAAGATAGCGTTGAAAAATCGGCTCTAGCTTATTCCGCCTTAGAGAAAACCGCGTTGACATTTTTTTCCAAATGCCTTGCAATATCTCCTTAACGAAAAGAGCTAGAAGGCTGAAAATGCATATTTAGACTTGTAGGCATTGTGTGAACAAGATAGCGTTGAAAAATCTGCTCTAGCTTATTCCGCCTTAGAGAAAACCGCGTTGACATTTTTTCCAAATGCCTTGCAATATCTCCTTAACGAAAAGAGCTAGAAGGCTGAAAATGCATATTTAGACTTGTAGGCATTGTGTGAACAAGATAGCATTGAAAAATCGGCGCTAGCTTATTCCGCCTTAGAGAAAACCGCGTTGACATTTTTTCCAAATGCCTTGCAATATCTCCTTAACGAAAAGAGCTAGAAGGCTGAAAATGCATATTTAGACTTGTAGGCATTGTGTGAACAAGATAGCGTTGAAAAATCGGCTCTAGCTTATTCCGCCTTAGAGAAAACCGCGTTGGCATTTTTTCCAAATGCCTTGCAATATCTCCTTAACGAAACGAGCTAGAAGGCTGAAAATGCATATTTAGACTTGTAGGCATTGTCTGAACAAGATAGCGTTGAAAAATCTGCTCCAGCTTATTCCGCCTTAGAGAAAACCGCGTTGACATTTTTTCCAAATGCCTTGCAATATCTCCTTAACGAAAAGAGCTAGAAGGCTGAAAATGTAGATTTAGACTTGTAGGCATTGTGTGAACAAGATATCGTTGAAAAATCTGCTCTAGCTTATTCCGCCTTAGAGAAAACCGCGTTGACATTTTTTCCAAATGCCTTGCAATATCTCCTTAACGAAAAGAGCTAGAAGGCTGAAAATGCATATTTAGACTTGTAGGCATTGTGTGAACAAGATAGCGTTGAAAAATCGGCTCTAGCTTATTCCGCCTTAGAGAAAACCGCGTTGGCATTTTTTCCAAATGCCTTGCAATATCTCCTTAACGAAAAGAGCTAGAAGGCTGAAAATGCATATTTAGACTTGTAGGCATTGTGTGAACAAGATAGCGTTGAAAAATCGGCTCTAGCTTATTCCGCCTTAGAGAAAACCGCGTTGACATTTTTTCCAAATGCCTTGCAATATCTCCTTAACGAAAAGAGCTAGAAGGCTGAAAATGTAGATTTAGACTTGTAGGCATTGTGTGAACAAGATAGCGTTGAAAAATCGGCTCTAGCTTATTCCGCCTTAGAGAAAACCGCGTTGACATTTTTTTCCAAATGCCTTGCAATATCTCCTTAACGAAAAGAGCTAGAAGGCTGAAAATGCATATTTAGACTTGTAGGCATTGTGTGAACAAGATAGCGTTGAAAAATCTGCTCTAGCTTATTCCGCCTTAGAGAAAACCGCGTTGACATTTTTTCCAAATGCCTTGCAATATCTCCTTAACGAAAAGAGCTAGAAGGCTGAAAATGCATATTTAGACTTGTAGGCATTGTGTGAACAAGATAGCATTGAAAAATCGGCGCTAGCTTATTCCGCCTTAGAGAAAACCGCGTTGACATTTTTTCCAAATGCCTTGCAATATCTCCTTAACGAAAAGAGCTAGAAGGCTGAAAATGCATATTTAGACTTGTAGGCATTGTGTGAACAAGATAGCGTTGAAAAATCGGCTCTAGCTTATTCCGCCTTAGAGAAAACCGCGTTGGCATTTTTTCCAAATGCCTTGCAATATCTCCTTAACGAAACGAGCTAGAAGGCTGAAAATGCATATTTAGACTTGTAGGCATTGTCTGAACAAGATAGCGTTGAAAAATCTGCTCCAGCTTATTCCGCCTTAGAGAAAACCGCGTTGACATTTTTTCCAAATGCCTTGCAATATCTCCTTAACGAAAAGAGCTAGAAGGCTGAAAATGTAGAATTAGACTTGTAGGCATTGTGTGAACAAGATATCGTTGAAAAATCTGCTCTAGCTTATTCCGCCTTAGAGAAAACCGCGTTGACATTTTTTCCAAATGCCTTGCAATATCTCCTTAACGAAAAGAGCTAGAAGGCTGAAAATGCATATTTAGACTTGTAGGCATTGTGTGAACAAGATAGCATTGAAAAATCGGCGCTAGCTTATTCCGCCTTAGAGAAAACCGCGTTGACATTTTTTCCAAATGCCTTGCAATATCTCCTTAACGAAAAGAGCTAGAAGGCTGAAAATGCATATTTAGACTTGTAGGCATTGTGTGAACAAGATAGCGTTGAAAAATCGGCTCTAGCTTATTCCGCCTTAGAGAAAACCGCGTTGGCATTTTTTCCAAATGCCTTGCAATATCTCCTTAACGAAACGAGCTAGAAGGCTGAAAATGCATATTTAGACTTGTAGGCATTGTCTGAACAAGATAGCGTTGAAAAATCTGCTCCAGCTTATTCCGCCTTAGAGAAAACCGCGTTGACATTTTTTCCAAATGCCTTGCAATATCTCCTTAACGAAAAGAGCTAGAAGGCTGAAAATGTAGATTTAGACTTGTAGGCATTGTGTGAACAAGATATCGTTGAAAAATCTGCTCTAGCTTATTCCGCCTTAGAGAAAACCGCGTTGACATTTTTTCCAAATGCCTTGCAATATCTCCTTAACGAAAAGAGCTAGAAGGCTGAAAATGCATATTTAGACTTGTAGGCATTGTGTGAACAAGATAGCATTGAAAAATCGGCGCTAGCTTATTCCGCCTTAGAGAAAACCACGTTGACATTTTTTCCAAATGCCTTGCAATATCTCCTTAACGAAAAGAGCTAGAAGGCTGAAAATGCATATTTAGACTTGTAGGCATTGTGTGAACAAGATAGCGTTGAAAAATCGGCTCTAGCTTATTCCGCCTTAGAGAAAACCGCGTTGACATTTTTTCCAAATGCCTTGCAATATCTCCTTAACGAAAAGAGCTAGAAGGCTGAAAATGTAGATTTAGACTTGTAGGCATTGTGTGAACAAGATAGCGTTGAAAAATCGGCTCTAGCTTATTCCGCCTTAGAGAAAACCGCGTTGACATTTTTTTCCAAATGCCTTGCAATATCTCCTTAACGAAAAGAGCTAGAAGGCTGAAAATGCATATTTAGACTTGTAGGCATTGTGTGAACAAGATAGCGTTGAAACATCTGCTCTAGCTTATTCCGCCTTAGAGAAAACCGCGTTGACATTTTTTCCAAATGCCTTGCAATATCTCCTTAACGAAAAGAGCTAGAAGGCTGAAAATGTAGATTTAGACTTGTAGGCATTGTGTGAACAAGATATCGTTGAAAAATCGGCTCTAGCTTATTCCGCCTTAGAGAAAACCGCGTTGACATTTTTTCCAAATGCCTTGCAATATCTCCTTAACAAAAAGAGCTAGAAGGCTGAAAATGCATATTTAGACTTGTAGGCATTGTGTGAACAAGATAGCGTTGAAAAATCGGCTCTAGCTTATTCCGCCTTAGAGAAAACCGCGTTGACATTTTTTCCAAATGCCTTGCAATATCTCCTTAACGAAAAGAGCTAGAAGGCTGAAAATGCATATTTAGACTTGTAGGCATTGTGTGAACAAGATAGCGTTGAAAAATCTGCTCTAGCTTATTCCGCCTTAGAGAAAACCGCGTTGACATTTTTTCCAAATGCCTTGCAATATCTCCTTAACGAAAAGAGCTAGAAGGCTGAAAATGCATATTTAGACTTGTAGGCATTGTGTGAACAAGATAGCGTTGAAAAATCGGCGCTAGCTTATTCCGCCTTAGAGAAAACCGCGTTGACATTTTTTCCAAATGCCTTGCAATATCTCCTTAACGAAAAGAGCTAGAAGGCTGAAAATGCATATTTAGACTTGTAGGCATTGTGTGAACAAGATAGCGTTGAAAAATCGGCTCTAGCTTATTCCGCCTTAGAGAAAACCGCGTTGACATTTTTTCCAAATGCCTTGCAATATCTCCTTAACGAAAAGAGCTAGAAGGCTGAAAATGCATATTTAGACTTGTAGGCATTGTGTGAACAAGATAGCGTTGAAAAATCGGCTCTAGCTTATTCCGCCTTAGAGAAAACCGCGTTGACATTTTTTCCAAATGCCTTGCAATATCTCCTTAACGAAACGAGCTAGAAGGCTGAAAATGCATATTTAGACTTGTAGGCATTGTCTGAACAAGATAGCGTTGAAAAATCTGCTCCAGCTTATTCCGCCTTAGAGAAAACCGCGTTGACATTTTTTCCAAATGCCTTGCAATATCTCCTTAACGAAAAGAGCTAGAAGGCTGAAAATGTAGATTTAGACTTGTAGGCATTGTGTGAACAAGATATCGTTGAAAAATCGGCTCTAGCTTATTCCGCCTTAGAGAAAACCGCGTTGACATTTTTTCCAAATGCCTTGCAATATCTCCTTAACAAAAAGAGCTAGAAGGCTGAAAATGCATATTTAGACTTGTAGGCATTGTGTGAACAAGATAGCGTTGAAAAATCGGCTCTAGCTTATTCCGCCTTAGAGAAAACCGCGTTGACATTTTTTCCAAATGCCTTGCAATATCTCCTTAACGAAAAGAGCTAGAAGGCTGAAAATGTAGATTTAGACTTGTAGGCATTGTGTGAACAAGATATCGTTGAAAAATCGGCTCTAGCTTATTCCGCCTTAGAGAAAACCGCGTTGACATTTTTTCCAAATGCCTTGCAATATCTCCTTAACAAAAAGAGCTAGAAGGCTGAAAATGCATATTTAGACTTGTAGGCATTGTGTGAACAAGATAGCGTTGAAAAATCGGCTCTAGCTTATTCCGCCTTAGAGAAAACCGCGTTGACATTTTTTCCAAATGCCTTGCAATATCTCCTTAACGAAAAGAGCTAGAAGGCTGAAAATGTAGATTTAGACTTGTAGGCATTGTGTGAACAAGATAGCGTTGAAAAATCGGCTCTAGCTTATTCCGCCTTAGAGAAAACCGCGTTGACATTTTTTTCCAAATGCCTTGCAATATCTCCTTAACGAAAAGAGCTAGAAGGCTGAAAATGCATATTTAGACTTGTAGGCATTGTGTGAACAAGATAGCGTTGAAAAATCTGCTCTAGCTTATTCCGCCTTAGAGAAAACCGCGTTGACATTTTTTCCAAATGCCTTGCAATATCTCCTTAACGAAAAGAGCTAGAAGGCTGAAAATGCATATTTAGACTTGTAGGCATTGTGTGAACAAGATAGCATTGAAAAATCGGCGCTAGCTTATTCCGCCTTAGAGAAAACCGCGTTGACATTTTTTCCAAATGCCTTGCAATATCTCCTTAACGAAAAGAGCTAGAAGGCTGAAAATGCATATTTAGACTTGTAGGCATTGTGTGAACAAGATAGCGTTGAAAAATCGGCTCTAGCTTATTCCGCCTTAGAGAAAACCGCGTTGGCATTTTTTCCAAATGCCTTGCAATATCTCCTTAACGAAACGAGCTAGAAGGCTGAAAATGCATATTTAGACTTGTAGGCATTGTCTGAACAAGATAGCGTTGAAAAATCTGCTCCAGCTTATTCCGCCTTAGAGAAAACCGCGTTGACATTTTTTCCAAATGCCTTGCAATATCTCCTTAACGAAAAGAGCTAGAAGGCTGAAAATGTAGATTTAGACTTGTAGGCATTGTGTGAACAAGATATCGTTGAAAAATCTGCTCTAGCTTATTCCGCCTTAGAGAAAACCGCGTTGACATTTTTTCCAAATGCCTTGCAATATCTCCTTAACGAAAAGAGCTAGAAGGCTGAAAATGCATATTTAGACTTGTAGGCATTGTGTGAACAAGATAGCGTTGAAAAATCGGCTCTAGCTTATTCCGCCTTAGAGAAAACCGCGTTGGCATTTTTTCCAAATGCCTTGCAATATCTCCTTAACGAAAAGAGCTAGAAGGCTGAAAATGCATATTTAGACTTGTAGGCATTGTGTGAACAAGATAGCGTTGAAAAATCGGCTCTAGCTTATTCCGCCTTAGAGAAAACCGCGTTGACATTTTTTCCAAATGCCTTGCAATATCTCCTTAACGAAAAGAGCTAGAAGGCTGAAAATGTAGATTTAGACTTGTAGGCATTGTGTGAACAAGATAGCGTTGAAAAATCGGCTCTAGCTTATTCCGCCTTAGAGAAAACCGCGTTGACATTTTTTTCCAAATGCCTTGCAATATCTCCTTAACGAAAAGAGCTAGAAGGCTGAAAATGCATATTTAGACTTGTAGGCATTGTGTGAACAAGATAGCGTTGAAAAATCTGCTCTAGCTTATTCCGCCTTAGAGAAAACCGCGTTGACATTTTTTCCAAATGCCTTGCAATATCTCCTTAACGAAAAGAGCTAGAAGGCTGAAAATGCATATTTAGACTTGTAGGCATTGTGTGAACAAGATAGCATTGAAAAATCGGCGCTAGCTTATTCCGCCTTAGAGAAAACCGCGTTGACATTTTTTCCAAATGCCTTGCAATATCTCCTTAACGAAAAGAGCTAGAAGGCTGAAAATGCATATTTAGACTTGTAGGCATTGTGTGAACAAGATAGCGTTGAAAAATCGGCTCTAGCTTATTCCGCCTTAGAGAAAACCGCGTTGGCATTTTTTCCAAATGCCTTGCAATATCTCCTTAACGAAACGAGCTAGAAGGCTGAAAATGCATATTTAGACTTGTAGGCATTGTCTGAACAAGATAGCGTTGAAAAATCTGCTCCAGCTTATTCCGCCTTAGAGAAAACCGCGTTGACATTTTTTCCAAATGCCTTGCAATATCTCCTTAACGAAAAGAGCTAGAAGGCTGAAAATGTAGAATTAGACTTGTAGGCATTGTGTGAACAAGATATCGTTGAAAAATCTGCTCTAGCTTATTCCGCCTTAGAGAAAACCGCGTTGACATTTTTTCCAAATGCCTTGCAATATCTCCTTAACGAAAAGAGCTAGAAGGCTGAAAATGCATATTTAGACTTGTAGGCATTGTGTGAACAAGATAGCATTGAAAAATCGGCGCTAGCTTATTCCGCCTTAGAGAAAACCACGTTGACATTTTTTCCAAATGCCTTGCAATATCTCCTTAACGAAAAGAGCTAGAAGGCTGAAAATGCATATTTAGACTTGTAGGCATTGTGTGAACAAGATAGCGTTGAAACATCTGCTCTAGCTTATTCCGCCTTAGAGAAAACCGCGTTGGCATTTTTTCCAAATGCCTTGCAATATCTCCTTAACGAAACGAGCTAGAAGGCTGAAAATGCATATTTAGACTTGTAGGCATTGTCTGAACAAGATAGCGTTGAAAAATCTGCTCCAGCTTATTCCGCCTTAGAGAAAACCGCGTTGACATTTTTTCCAAATGCCTTGCAATATCTCCTTAACGAAAAGAGCTAGAAGGCTGAAAATGTAGATTTAGACTTGTAGGCATTGTGTGAACAAGATATCGTTGAAAAATCTGCTCTAGCTTATTCCGCCTTAGAGAAAACCGCGTTGACATTTTTTCCAAATGCCTTGCAATATCTCCTTAACGAAAAGAGCTAGAAGGCTGAAAATGCATATTTAGACTTGTAGGCATTGTGTGAACAAGATAGCATTGAAAAATCGGCGCTAGCTTATTCCGCCTTAGAGAAAACCACGTTGACATTTTTTCCAAATGCCTTGCAATATCTCCTTAACGAAAAGAGCTAGAAGGCTGAAAATGCATATTTAGACTTGTAGGCATTGTGTGAACAAGATAGCGTTGAAACATCTGCTCTAGCTTATTCCGCCTTAGAGAAAACCGCGTTGACATTTTTTCCAAATGCCTTGCAATATCTCCTTAACGAAAAGAGCTAGAAGGCTGAAAATGTAGATTTAGACTTGTAGGCATTGTGTGAACAAGATATCGTTGAAAAATCGGCTCTAGCTTATTCCGCCTTAGAGAAAACCGCGTTGACATTTTTTCCAAATGCCTTGCAATATCTCCTTAACAAAAAGAGCTAGAAGGCTGAAAATGCATATTTAGACTTGTAGGCATTGTGTGAACAAGATAGCGTTGAAAAATCGGCTCTAGCTTATTCCGCCTTAGAGAAAACCGCGTTGACATTTTTTCCAAATGCCTTGCAACATCTCCTTAACGAAAAGAGCTAGAAGGCTGAAAATGCATATTTAGACTTGTAGGCATTGTGTGAACAAGATAGCGTTGAAAAATCTGCTCTAGCTTATTCCGCCTTAGAGAAAACCGCGTTGACATTTTTTCCAAATGCCTTGCAATATCTCCTTAACGAAAAGAGCTAGAAGGCTGAAAATGCATATTTAGACTTGTAGGCATTGTGTGAACAAGATAGCGTTGAAAAATCGGCGCTAGCTTATTCCGCCTTAGAGAAAACCGCGTTGACATTTTTTCCAAATGCCTTGCAATATCTCCTTAACGAAAAGAGCTAGAAGGCTGAAAATGCATATTTAGACTTGTAGGCATTGTGTGAACAAGATAGCGTTGAAAAATCGGCTCTAGCTTATTCCGCCTTAGAGAAAACCGCGTTGACATTTTTTCCAAATGCCTTGCAATATCTCCTTAACGAAAAGAGCTAGAAGGCTGAAAATGCATATTTAGACTTGTAGGCATTGTGTGAACAAGATAGCGTTGAAAAATCGGCTCTAGCTTATTCCGCCTTAGAGAAAACCGCGTTGACATTTTTTCCAAATGCCTTGCAATATCTCCTTAACGAAACGAGCTAGAAGGCTGAAAATGCATATTTAGACTTGTAGGCATTGTCTGAACAAGATAGCGTTGAAAAATCTGCTCCAGCTTATTCCGCCTTAGAGAAAACCGCGTTGACATTTTTTCCAAATGCCTTGCAATATCTCCTTAACGAAAAGAGCTAGAAGGCTGAAAATGTAGGTTTAGACTTGTAGGCATTGTGTGAACAAGATATCGTTGAAAAATCGGCTCTAGCTTATTCCGCCTTAGAGAAAACCGCGTTGACATTTTTTCCAAATGCCTTGCAATATCTCCTTAACGAAAAGAGCTAGAAGGCTGAAAATGCATATTTAGACTTGTAGGCATTGTGTGAACAAGATAGCATTGAAAAATCGGCGCTAGCTTATTCCGCCTTAGAGAAAACCGCGTTGACATTTTTTCCAAATGCCTTGCAATATCTCCTTAACGAAAAGAGCTAGAAGGCTGAAAATGCATATTTAGACTTGTAGGCATTGTGTGAACAAGATAGCGTTGAAAAATCGGCTCTAGCTTATTCCGCCTTAGAGAAAACCGCGTTGGCATTTTTTCCAAATGCCTTGCAATATCTCCTTAACGAAACGAGCTAGAAGGCTGAAAATGCATATTTAGACTTGTAGGCATTGTCTGAACAAGATAGCGTTGAAAAATCTGCTCCAGCTTATTCCGCCTTAGAGAAAACCGCGTTGACATTTTTTCCAAATGCCTTGCAATATCTCCTTAACGAAAAGAGCTAGAAGGCTGAAAATGTAGATTTAGACTTGTAGGCATTGTGTGAACAAGATATCGTTGAAAAATCTGCTCTAGCTTATTCCGCCTTAGAGAAAACCGCGTTGACATTTTTTCCAAATGCCTTGCAATATCTCCTTAACGAAAAGAGCTAGAAGGCTGAAAATGCATATTTAGACTTGTAGGCATTGTGTGAACAAGATAGCATTGAAAAATCGGCGCTAGCTTATTCCGCCTTAGAGAAAACCACGTTGACATTTTTTCCAAATGCCTTGCAATATCTCCTTAACGAAAAGAGCTAGAAGGCTGAAAATGCATATTTAGACTTGTAGGCATTGTGTGAACAAGATAGCGTTGAAAAATCGGCTCTAGCTTATTCCGCCTTAGAGAAAACCGCGTTGACATTTTTTCCAAATGCCTTGCAATATCTCCTTAACGAAAAGAGCTAGAAGGCTGAAAATGTAGATTTAGACTTGTAGGCATTGTGTGAACAAGATAGCGTTGAAAAATCGGCTCTAGCTTATTCCGCCTTAGAGAAAACCGCGTTGACATTTTTTTCCAAATGCCTTGCAATATCTCCTTAACGAAAAGAGCTAGAAGGCTGAAAATGCATATTTAGACTTGTAGGCATTGTGTAAACAAGATAGCGTTGAAAAATCTGCTCTAGCTTATTCCGCCTTAGAGAAAACCGCGTTGACATTTTTTCCAAATGCCTTGCAATATCTCCTTAACGAAAAGAGCTAGAAGGCTGAAAATGCATATTTAGACTTGTAGGCATTGTGTGAACAAGATAGCATTGAAAAATCGGCGCTAGCTTATTCCGCCTTAGAGAAAACCGCGTTGACATTTTTTCCAAATGCCTTGCAATATCTCCTTAACGAAAAGAGCTAGAAGGCTGAAAATGCATATTTAGACTTGTAGGCATTGTGTGAACAAGATAGCGTTGAAAAATCGGCTCTAGCTTATTCCGCCTTAGAGAAAACCGCGTTGGCATTTTTTCCAAATGCCTTGCAATATCTCCTTAACGAAACGAGCTAGAAGGCTGAAAATGCATATTTAGACTTGTAGGCATTGTCTGAACAAGATAGCGTTGAAAAATCTGCTCCAGCTTATTCCGCCTTAGAGAAAACCGCGTTGACATTTTTTCCAAATGCCTTGCAATATCTCCTTAACGAAAAGAGCTAGAAGGCTGAAAATGTAGATTTAGACTTGTAGGCATTGTGTGAACAAGATATCGTTGAAAAATCTGCTCTAGCTTATTCCGCCTTAGAGAAAACCGCGTTGACATTTTTTCCAAATGCCTTGCAATATCTCCTTAACGAAAAGAGCTAGAAGGCTGAAAATGCATATTTAGACTTGTAGGCATTGTGTGAACAAGATAGCATTGAAAAATCGGCGCTAGCTTATTCCGCCTTAGAGAAAACCACGTTGACATTTTTTCCAAATGCCTTGCAATATCTCCTTAACGAAAAGAGCTAGAAGGCTGAAAATGCATATTTAGACTTGTAGGCATTGTGTGAACAAGATAGCGTTGAAAAATCGGCTCTAGCTTATTCCGCCTTAGAGAAAACCGCGTTGACATTTTTTCCAAATGCCTTGCAATATCTCCTTAACGAAAAGAGCTAGAAGGCTCAAAATGTAGATTTAGACTTGTAGGCATTGTGTGAACAAGATATCGTTGAAAAATCGGCTCTAGCTTATTCCGCCTTAGAGAAAACCGCGTTGACATTTTTTCCAAATGCCTTGCAATATCTCCTTAACAAAAAGAGCTAGAAGGCTGAAAATGCATATTTAGACTTGTAGGCATTGTGTGAACAAGATAGCGTTGAAAAATCGGCTCTAGCTTATTCCGCCTTAGAGAAAACCGCGTTGACATTTTTTCCAAATGCCTTGCAATATCTCCTTAACGAAAAGAGCTAGAAGGCTGAAAATGCATATTTAGACTTGTAGGCATTGTGTGAACAAGATAGCGTTGAAAAATCGGCTCTAGCTTATTCCGCCTTAGAGAAAACCGCGTTTACATTTTTTCCAAATGCCTTGCAATATCTCCTTAACGAAAAGAGCTAGAAGGCTGAAAATGCATATTTAGACTTGTAGGCATTGTGTGAACAAGATAGCGTTGAAAAATCGGCTCTAGCTTATTCCGCCTTAGAGAAAACCGCGTTGACATTTTTTCCAAATGCCTTGCAATATCTCCTTAACGAAAAGAGCTAGAAGGCTGAAAATGTAGATTTAGACTTGCAGGCATTGTGTGAACAAGATAGCGTTGAAAAATCGGCTCTAGCTTATTCCGCCTTAGAGAAAACCGCGTTGACATTTTTTCCAAATGCCTTGCAATAACTCCTTAACGAAAAGAGCTAGAAGGCTGAAAATGTAGATTTAGACTTGCAGGCATTGTGTGAACAAGATAGCGTTGAAAAATCGGCTCTAGCTTATTCCGCCTTAGAGAAAACCGCGTTGACATTTTTTCCAAATGCCTTGCAATATCTCCTTAACGAAAAGAGCTAGAAGGCTGAAAATGCATATTTAGACTTGTAGGCATTGTGTGAACAAGATAGCGTTGAAAAATCTGCTCTAGCTTATTCCGCCTTAGAGAAAACCGCGTTGACATTTTTTCCAAATGCCTTGCAATATCTCCTTAACGAAACGAGCTAGAAGGCTGAAAATGCATATTTAGACTTGTAGGCATTGTCTGAACAAGATAGCGTTGAAAAATCTGCTCCAGCTTATTCCGCCTTAGAGAAAACCGCGTTGACATTTTTTCCAAATGCCTTGCAATATCTCCTTAACGAAAAGAGCTAGAAGGCTGAAAATGTAGATTTAGACTTGTAGGCATTGTGTGAACAAGATATCGTTGAAAAATCGGCTCTAGCTTATTCCGCCTTAGAGAAAACCGCGTTGACATTTTTTCCAAATGCCTTGCAATATCTCCTTAACAAAAAGAGCTAGAAGGCTGAAAATGGATATTTAGACTTGTAGGCATTGTGTGAACAAGATAGCGTTGAAAAATCGGCTCTAGCTTATTCCGCCTTAGAGAAAACCGCGTTGACATTTTTTCCAAATGCCTTGCAATATCTCCTTAACGAAAAGAGCTAGAAGGCTGAAAATGCATATTTAGACTTGTAGGCATTGTGTGAACAAGATAGCGTTGAAAAATCGGTTCTAGCTTATTCCGCCTTAGAGAAAACCGCGTTGACATTTTTTGCAAATGCCTTGCAATATCTCCTTAACGAAACGAGCTAGAAGGCTGAAAATGCATATTTAGACTTGTAGGCATTGTGTGAACAAGATAGCGTTGAAAAATCGGCTCTAGCTTATTCCGCCTTAGAGAAAACCGCGTTGACATTTTTTCCAAATGCCTTGCAATATCTCCTTAACGAAAAGAGCTAGAAGGCTGAAAATGCATATTTAGACTTGTAGGCATTGTCTGAACAAGATAGCGTTGAAAAATCTGCTCCAGCTTATTCCGCCTTAGAGAAAACCGCGTTGACATTTTTTCCAAATGCCTTGCAATATCTCCTTAACGAAAAGAGCTAGAAGGCTGAAAATGTAGATTTAGACTTGTAGGCATTGTGTGAACAAGATATCGTTGAAAAATCTGCTCTAGCTTATTCCGCCTTAGAGAAAACCGCGTTGACATTTTTTCCAAATGCCTTGCAATATCTCCTTAACGAAAAGAGCTAGAAGGCTGAAAATGCATATTTAGACTTGTAGGCATTGTGTGAACAAGATAGCATTGAAAAATCGGCGCTAGCTTATTCCGCCTTAGAGAAAACCACGTTGACATTTTTTCCAAATGCCTTGCAATATCTCCTTAACGAAAAGAGCTAGAAGGCTGAAAATGCATATTTAGACTTGTAGGCATTGTGTGAACAAGATAGCGTTGAAAAATCGGCTCTAGCTTATTCCGCCTTAGAGAAAACCGCGTTGACATTTTTTCCAAATGCCTTGCAATATCTCCTTAACGAAAAGAGCTAGAAGGCTCAAAATGTAGATTTAGACTTGTAGGCATTGTGTGAACAAGATATCGTTGAAAAATCGGCTCTAGCTTATTCCGCCTTAGAGAAAACCGCGTTGACATTTTTTCCAAATGCCTTGCAATATCTCCTTAACAAAAAGAGCTAGAAGGCTGAAAATGCATATTTAGACTTGTAGGCATTGTGTGAACAAGATAGCGTTGAAAAATCTGCTCTAGCTTATTCCGTCTTAGAGAAAACCGCGTTGACATTTTTTCCAAATGCCTTGCAATATCTCCTTAACGAAAAGAGCTAGAAGGCTGAAAATGCATATTTAGACTTGTAGGCATTGTGTGAACAAGATAGCGTTGAAAAATCGGCTCTAGCTTATTCCGCCTTAGAGAAAACCGCGTTGACATTTTTTCCAAATGCCTTGCAATATCTCCTTAACGAAAAGAGCTAGAAGGCTGAAAATGCATATTTAGACTTGTAGGCATTGTGTGAACAAGATAGCGTTGAAAAATCGGCTCTAGCTTATTCCGCCTTAGAGAAAACCGCGTTGACATTTTTTCCAAATGCCTTGCAATATCTCCTTAACGAAAAGAGCTAGAAGGCTGAAAATGTAGATTTAGACTTGCAGGCATTGTGTGAACAAGATAGCGTTGAAAAATCGGCTCTAGCTTATTCCGCCTTAGAGAAAACCGCGTTGACATTTTTTCCAAATGCCTTGCAATAACTCCTTAACGAAAAGAGCTAGAAGGCTGAAAATGTAGATTTAGACTTGCAGGCATTGTGTGAACAAGATAGCGTTGAAAAATCGGCTCTAGCTTATTCCGCCTTAGAGAAAACCGCGTTGACATTTTTTCCAAATGCCTTGCAATATCTCCTTAACGAAAAGAGCTAGAAGGCTGAAAATGCATATTTAGACTTGTAGGCATTGTGTGAACAAGATAGCGTTGAAAAATCTGCTCTAGCTTATTCCGCCTTAGAGAAAACCGCGTTGACATTTTTTCCAAATGCCTTGCAATATCTCCTTAACGAAACGAGCTAGAAGGCTGAAAATGCATATTTAGACTTGTAGGCATTGTCTGAACAAGATAGCGTTGAAAAATCTGCTCCAGCTTATTCCGCCTTAGAGAAAACCGCGTTGACATTTTTTCCAAATGCCTTGCAATATCTCCTTAACGAAAAGAGCTAGAAGGCTGAAAATGTAGATTTAGACTTGTAGGCATTGTGTGAACAAGATATCGTTGAAAAATCGGCTCTAGCTTATTCCGCCTTAGAGAAAACCGCGTTGACATTTTTTCCAAATGCCTTGCAATATCTCCTTAACAAAAAGAGCTAGAAGGCTGAAAATGCATATTTAGACTTGTAGGCATTGTGTGAACAAGATAGCGTTGAAAAATCGGCTCTAGCTTATTCCGCCTTAGAGAAAACCGCGTTGACATTTTTTCCAAATGCCTTGCAATATCTCCTTAACGAAAAGAGCTAGAAGGCTGAAAATGCATATTTAGACTTGTAGGCATTGTGTGAACAAGATAGCGTTGAAAAATCGGTTCTAGCTTATTCCGCCTTAGAGAAAACCGCGTTGACATTTTTTCCAAATGCCTTGCAATATCTCCTTAACGAAACGAGCTAGAAGGCTGAAAATGCATATTTAGACTTGTATGCATTGTGTGAACAAGATAGCGTTGAAAAATCGGCTCTAGCTTATTCCGCCTTAGAGAAAACCGCGTTGACATTTTTTCCAAATGCCTTGCAATATCTCCTTAACGAAACGAGCTAGAAGGCTGAAAATGCATATTTAGACTTGTAGGCATTGTGTGAACAAGATAGCGTTGAAAAATCGGCTCTAGCTTATTCCGCCTTAGAGAAAACCGCGTTGACATTTTTTCCAAATGCCTTGCAATATCTCCTTAACGAAAAGAGCTAGAAGGCTGAAAATGCATATTTAGACTTGTAGGCATTGTGTGAACAAGATAGCGTTGAAAAATCTGCTCTAGCTTATTCCGCCTTAGAGAAAACCGCGTTGACATTTTTTCCAAATGCCTTGCAATATCTCCTTAACGAAACGAGCTAGAAGGCTGAAAATGCATATTTAGACTTGTAGGCATTGTCTGAACAAGATAGCGTTGAAAAATCTGCTCCAGCTTATTCCGCCTTAGAGAAAACCGCGTTGACATTTTTTCCAAATGCCTTGCAATATCTCCTTAACGAAAAGAGCTAGAAGGCTGAAAATGTAGATTTAGACTTGTAGGCATTGTGTGAACAAGATATCGTTGAAAAATCGGCTCTAGCTTATTCCGCCTTAGAGAAAACCGCGTTGACATTTTTTCCAAATGCCTTGCAATATCTCCTTAACAAAAAGAGCTAGAAGGCTGAAAATGCATATTTAGACTTGTAGGCATTGTGTGAACAAGATAGCGTTGAAAAATCGGCTCTAGCTTATTCCGCCTTAGAGAAAACCGCGTTGACATTTTTTCCAAATGCCTTGCAATATCTCCTTAACGAAAAGAGCTAGAAGGCTGAAAATGCATATTTAGACTTGTAGGCATTGTGTGAACAAGATAGCGTTGAAAAATCGGTTCTAGCTTATTCCGCCTTAGAGAAAACCGCGTTGACATTTTTTCCAAATGCCTTGCAATATCTCCTTAACGAAACGAGCTAGAAGGCTGAAAATGCATATTTAGACTTGTAGGCATTGTGTGAACAAGATAGCGTTGAAAAATCGGCTCTAGCTTATTCCGCCTTAGAGAAAACCGCGTTGACATTTTTTCCAAATGCCTTGCAATATCTCCTTAACGAAACGAGCTAGAAGGCTGAAAATGCATATTTAGACTTGTAGGCATTGTGTGAACAAGATAGCGTTGAAAAATCGGCTCTAGCTTATTCCGCCTTAGAGAAAACCGCGTTGACATTTTTTCCAAATGCCTTGCAATATCTCCTTAACGAAAAGAGCTAGAAGGCTGAAAATGTAGATTTAGACTTGCAGGCATTGTGTGAACAAGATAGCGTTGAAAAATCGGCTCTAGCTTATTCCGCCTTAGAGAAAACCGCGTTGACATTTTTTCCAAATGCCTTGCAATATCTCCTTAACGAAAAGAGCTAGAAGGCTGAAAATGCATATTTAGACTTGTAGGCATTGTGTGAACAAGATAGCGTTGAAAAATCTGCTCTAGCTTATTCCGCCTTAGAGAAAACCGCGTTGACATTTTTTCCAAATGCCTTGCAATATCTCCTTAACGAAACGAGCTAGAAGGCTGAAAATGCATATTTAGACTTGTAGGCATTGTCTGAACAAGATAGCGTTGAAAAATCTGCTCCAGCTTATTCCGCCTTAGAGAAAACCGCGTTGACATTTTTTCCAAATGCCTTGCAATATCTCCTTAACGAAAAGAGCTAGAAGGCTGAAAATGTAGATTTAGACTTGTAGGCATTGTGTGAACAAGATATCGTTGAAAAATCGGCTCTAGCTTATTCCGCCTTAGAGAAAACCGCGTTGACATTTTTTCCAAATGCCTTGCAATATCTCCTTAACAAAAAGAGCTAGAAGGCTGAAAATGCATATTTAGACTTGTAGGCATTGTGTGAACAAGATAGCGTTGAAAAATCGGCTCTAGCTTATTCCGCCTTAGAGAAAACCGCGTTGACATTTTTTCCAAATGCCTTGCAATATCTCCTTAACGAAAAGAGCTAGAAGGCTGAAAATGCATATTTAGACTTGTAGGCATTGTGTGAACAAGATAGCGTTGAAAAATCGGTTCTAGCTTATTCCGCCTTAGAGAAAACCGCGTTGACATTTTTTCCAAATGCCTTGCAATATCTCCTTAACGAAACGAGCTAGAAGGCTGAAAATGCATATTTAGACTTGTAGGCATTGTGTGAACAAGATAGCGTTGAAAAATCGGCTCTAGCTTATTCCGCCTTAGAGAAAACCGCGTTGACATTTTTTCCAAATGCCTTGCAATATCTCCTTAACGAAACGAGCTAGAAGGCTGAAAATGCATATTTAGACTTGTAGGCATTGTGTGAACAAGATAGCGTTGAAAAATCGGCTCTAGCTTATTCCGCCTTAGAGAAAACCGCGTTGACATTTTTTCCAAATGCCTTGCAATATCTCCTTAACGAAAAGAGCTAGAAGGCTGAAAATGTAGATTTAGACTTGCAGGCATTGTGTGAACAAGATAGCGTTGAAAAATCGGCTCTAGCTTATTCCGCCTTAGAGGAAACCGCGTTGACATTTTTTCCAAATGCCTTGCAATATCTCCTTAACGAAAAGAGCTAGAAGGCTGAAAATGCATATTTAGACTTGTAGGCATTGTGTGAACAAGATAGCGTTGAAAAATCTGCTCTAGCTTATTCCGCCTTAGAGAAAACCGCGTTGACATTTTTTCCAAATGCCTTGCAATATCTCCTTAACGAAACGAGCTAGAAGGCTGAAAATGCATATTTAGACTTGTAGGCATTGTCTGAACAAGATAGCGTTGAAAAATCTGCTCCAGCTTATTCCGCCTTAGAGAAAACCGCGTTGACATTTTTTCCAAATGCCTTGCAATATCTCCTTAACGAAAAGAGCTAGAAGGCTGAAAATGTAGATTTAGACTTGTAGGCATTGTGTGAACAAGATATCGTTGAAAAATCGGCTCTAGCTTATTCCGCCTTAGAGAAAACCGCGTTGACATTTTTTCCAAATGCCTTGCAATATCTCCTTAACAAAAAGAGCTAGAAGGCTGAAAATGCATATTTAGACTTGTAGGCATTGTGTGAACAAGATAGCGTTGAAAAATCGGCTCTAGCTTATTCCGCCTTAGAGAAAACCGCGTTGACATTTTTTCCAAATGCCTTGCAATATCTCCTTAACGAAAAGAGCTAGAAGGCTGAAAATGCATATTTAGACTTGTAGGCATTGTGTGAACAAGATAGCGTTGAAAAATCGGTTCTAGCTTATTCCGCCTTAGAGAAAACCGCGTTGACATTTTTTCCAAATGCCTTGCAATATCTCCTTAACGAAACGAGCTAGAAGGCTGAAAATGCATATTTAGACTTGTAGGCATTGTGTGAACAAGATAGCGTTGAAAAATCGGCTCTAGCTTATTCCGCCTTAGAGAAAACCGCGTTGACATTTTTTCCAAATGCCTTGCAATATCTCCTTAACGAAACGAGCTAGAAGGCTGAAAATGCATATTTAGACTTGTAGGCATTGTGTGAACAAGATAGCGTTGAAAAATCGGCTCTAGCTTATTCCGCCTTAGAGAAAACCGCGTTGACATTTTTTCCAAATGCCTTGCAATATCTCCTTAACGAAAAGAGCTAGAAGGCTGAAAATGTAGATTTAGACTTGCAGGCATTGTGTGAACAAGATAGCGTTGAAAAATCGGCTCTAGCTTATTCCGCCTTAGAGGAAACCGCGTTGACATTTTTTCCAAATGCCTTGCAATATCTCCTTAACGAAAAGAGCTAGAAGGCTGAAAATGCATATTTAGACTTGTAGGCATTGTGTGAACAAGATAGCGTTGAAAAATCTGCTCTAGCTTATTCCGCCTTAGAGAAAACCGCGTTGACATTTTTTCCAAATGCCTTGCAATATCTCCTTAACGAAACGAGCTAGAAGGCTGAAAATGCATATTTAGACTTGTAGGCATTGTCTGAACAAGATAGCGTTGAAAAATCTGCTCCAGCTTATTCCGCCTTAGAGAAAACCGCGTTGACATTTTTTCCAAATGCCTTGCAATATCTCCTTAACGAAACGAGCTAGAAGGCTGAAAATGCATATTTAGACTTGTAGGCATTGTGTGAACAAGATAGCGTTGAAAAATCGGCTCTAGCTTATTCCGCCTTAGAGAAAACCGCGTTGACATTTTTTCCAAATGCCTTGCAATATCTCCTTAACGAAAAGAGCTAGAAGGCTGAAAATGTAGATTTAGACTTGCAGGCATTGTGTGAACAAGATAGCGTTGAAAAATCGGCTCTAGCTTATTCCGCCTTAGAGAAAACCGCGTTGACATTTTTTCCAAATGCCTTGCAATATCTCCTTAACGAAAAGAGCTAGAAGGCTGAAAATGCATATTTAGACTTGTAGGCATTGTGTGAACAAGATAGCGTTGAAAAATCTGCTCTAGCTTATTCCGCCTTAGAGAAAACCGCGTTGACATTTTTTCCAAATGCCTTGCAATATCTCCTTAACGAAACGAGCTAGAAGGCTGAAAATGCATATTTAGACTTGTAGGCATTGTCTGAACAAGATAGCGTTGAAAAATCTGCTCCAGCTTATTCCGCCTTAGAGAAAACCGCGTTGACATTTTTTCCAAATGCCTTGCAATATCTCCTTAACGAAAAGAGCTAGAAGGCTGAAAATGTAGATTTAGACTTGTAGGCATTGTGTGAACAAGATATCGTTGAAAAATCGGCTCTAGCTTATTCCGCCTTAGAGAAAACCGCGTTGACATTTTTTCCAAATGCCTTGCAATATCTCCTTAACAAAAAGAGCTAGAAGGCTGAAAATGCATATTTAGACTTGTAGGCATTGTGTGAACAAGATAGCGTTGAAAAATCGGCTCTAGCTTATTCCGCCTTAGAGAAAACCGCGTTGACATTTTTTCCAAATGCCTTGCAATATCTCCTTAACGAAAAGAGCTAGAAGGCTGAAAATGCATATTTAGACTTGTAGGCATTGTGTGAACAAGATAGCGTTGAAAAATCGGTTCTAGCTTATTCCGCCTTAGAGAAAACCGCGTTGACATTTTTTCCAAATGCCTTGCAATATCTCCTTAACGAAACGAGCTAGAAGGCTGAAAATGCATATTTAGACTTGTAGGCATTGTGTGAACAAGATAGCGTTGAAAAATCGGCTCTAGCTTATTCCGCCTTAGAGAAAACCGCGTTGACATTTTTTCCAAATGCCTTGCAATATCTCCTTAACGAAACGAGCTAGAAGGCTGAAAATGCATATTTAGACTTGTAGGCATTGTGTGAACAAGATAGCGTTGAAAAATCGGCTCTAGCTTATTCCGCCTTAGAGAAAACCGCGTTGACATTTTTTCCAAATGCCTTGCAATATCTCCTTAACGAAAAGAGCTAGAAGGCTGAAAATGTAGATTTAGACTTGCAGGCATTGTGTGAACAAGATAGCGTTGAAAAATCGGCTCTAGCTTATTCCGCCTTAGAGAAAACCGCGTTGACATTTTTTCCAAATGCCTTGCAATATCTCCTTAACGAAAAGAGCTAGAAGGCTGAAAATGCATATTTAGACTTGTAGGCATTGTGTGAACAAGATAGCGTTGAAAAATCTGCTCTAGCTTATTCCGCCTTAGAGAAAACCGCGTTGACATTTTTTCCAAATGCCTTGCAATATCTCCTTAACGAAACGAGCTAGAAGGCTGAAAATGCATATTTAGACTTGTAGGCATTGTCTGAACAAGATAGCGTTGAAAAATCTGCTCCAGCTTATTCCGCCTTAGAGAAAACCGCGTTGACATTTTTTCCAAATGCCTTGCAATATCTCCTTAACGAAAAGAGCTAGAAGGCTGAAAATGTAGATTTAGACTTGTAGGCATTGTGTGAACAAGATATCGTTGAAAAATCGGCTCTAGCTTATTCCGCCTTAGAGAAAACCGCGTTGACATTTTTTCCAAATGCCTTGCAATATCTCCTTAACAAAAAGAGCTAGAAGGCTGAAAATGCATATTTAGACTTGTAGGCATTGTGTGAACAAGATAGCGTTGAAAAATCGGCTCTAGCTTATTCCGCCTTAGAGAAAACCGCGTTGACATTTTTTCCAAATGCCTTGCAATATCTCCTTAACGAAAAGAGCTAGAAGGCTGAAAATGCATATTTAGACTTGTAGGCATTGTGTGAACAAGATAGCGTTGAAAAATCGGTTCTAGCTTATTCCGCCTTAGAGAAAACCGCGTTGACATTTTTTCCAAATGCCTTGCAATATCTCCTTAACGAAACGAGCTAGAAGGCTGAAAATGCATATTTAGACTTGTAGGCATTGTGTGAACAAGATAGCGTTGAAAAATCGGCTCTAGCTTATTCCGCCTTAGAGAAAACCGCGTTGACATTTTTTCCAAATGCCTTGCAATATCTCCTTAACGAAACGAGCTAGAAGGCTGAAAATGCATATTTAGACTTGTAGGCATTGTGTGAACAAGATAGCGTTGAAAAATCGGCTCTAGCTTATTCCGCCTTAGAGAAAACCGCGTTGACATTTTTTCCAAATGCCTTGCAATATCTCCTTAACGAAAAGAGCTAGAAGGCTGAAAATGCATATTTAGACTTGTAGGCATTGTGTGAACAAGATAGCGTTGAAAAATCGGTTCTAGCTTATTCCGCCTTAGAGAAAACCGCGTTGACATTTTTTCCAAATGCCTTGCAATATCTCCTTAACGAAACGAGCTAGAAGGCTGAAAATGCATATTTAGACTTGTAGGCATTGTGTGAACAAGATAGCGTTGAAAAATCGGCTCTAGCTTATTCCGCCTTAGAGAAAACCGCGTTGACATTTTTTCCAAATGCCTTGCAATATCTCCTTAACGAAACGAGCTAGAAGGCTGAAAATGCATATTTAGACTTGTAGGCATTGTGTGAACAAGATAGCGTTGAAAAATCGGCTCTAGCTTATTCCGCCTTAGAGAAAACCGCGTTGACATTTTTTCCAAATGCCTTGCAATATCTCCTTAACGAAAAGAGCTAGAAGGCTGAAAATGTAGATTTAGACTTGCAGGCATTGTGTGAACAAGATAGCGTTGAAAAATCGGCTCTAGCTTATTCCGCCTTAGAGAAAACCGCGTTGACATTTTTTCCAAATGCCTTGCAATATCTCCTTAACGAAAAGAGCTAGAAGGCTGAAAATGCATATTTAGACTTGTAGGCATTGTGTGAACAAGATAGCGTTGAAAAATCTGCTCTAGCTTATTCCGCCTTAGAGAAAACCGCGTTGACATTTTTTCCAAATGCCTTGCAATATCTCCTTAACGAAACGAGCTAGAAGGCTGAAAATGCATATTTAGACTTGTAGGCATTGTCTGAACAAGATAGCGTTGAAAAATCTGCTCCAGCTTATTCCGCCTTAGAGAAAACCGCGTTGACATTTTTTCCAAATGCCTTGCAATATCTCCTTAACGAAAAGAGCTAGAAGGCTGAAAATGTAGATTTAGACTTGTAGGCATTGTGTGAACAAGATATCGTTGAAAAATCGGCTCTAGCTTATTCCGCCTTAGAGAAAACCGCGTTGACATTTTTTCCAAATGCCTTGCAATATCTCCTTAACAAAAAGAGCTAGAAGGCTGAAAATGCATATTTAGACTTGTAGGCATTGTGTGAACAAGATAGCGTTGAAAAATCGGCTCTAGCTTATTCCGCCTTAGAGAAAACCGCGTTGACATTTTTTCCAAATGCCTTGCAATATCTCCTTAACGAAAAGAGCTAGAAGGCTGAAAATGCATATTTAGACTTGTAGGCATTGTGTGAACAAGATAGCGTTGAAAAATCGGTTCTAGCTTATTCCGCCTTAGAGAAAACCGCGTTGACATTTTTTCCAAATGCCTTGCAATATCTCCTTAACGAAACGAGCTAGAAGGCTGAAAATGCATATTTAGACTTGTAGGCATTGTGTGAACAAGATAGCGTTGAAAAATCGGCTCTAGCTTATTCCGCCTTAGAGAAAACCGCGTTGACATTTTTTCCAAATGCCTTGCAATATCTCCTTAACGAAACGAGCTAGAAGGCTGAAAATGCATATTTAGACTTGTAGGCATTGTGTGAACAAGATAGCGTTGAAAAATCGGCTCTAGCTTATTCCGCCTTAGAGAAAACCGCGTTGACATTTTTTCCAAATGCCTTGCAATATCTCCTTAACGAAAAGAGCTAGAAGGCTGAAAATGTAGATTTAGACTTGCAGGCATTGTGTGAACAAGATAGCGTTGAAAAATCGGCTCTAGCTTATTCCGCCTTAGAGAAAACCGCGTTGACATTTTTTCCAAATGCCTTGCAATATCTCCTTAACGAAAAGAGCTAGAAGGCTGAAAATGCATATTTAGACTTGTAGGCATTGTGTGAACAAGATAGCGTTGAAAAATCTGCTCTAGCTTATTCCGCCTTAGAGAAAACCGCGTTGACATTTTTTCCAAATGCCTTGCAATATCTCCCTTAACGAAACGAGCTAGAAGGCTGAAAATGCATATTTAGACTTGTAGGCATTGTCTGAACAAGATAGCGTTGAAAAATCTGCTCCAGCTTATTCCGCCTTAGAGAAAACCGCGTTGACATTTTTTCCAAATGCCTTGCAATATCTCCTTAACGAAAAGAGCTAGAAGGCTGAAAATGTAGATTTAGACTTGTAGGCATTGTGTGAACAAGATATCGTTGAAAAATCGGCTCTAGCTTATTACGCCTTAGAGAAAACCGCGTTGACATTTTTTCCAAATGCCTTGCAATATCTCCTTAACAAAAAGAGCTAGAAGGCTGAAAATGCATATTTAGACTTGTAGGCATTGTGTGAACAAGATAGCGTTGAAAAATCGGCTCTAGCTTATTCCGCCTTAGAGAAAACCGCGTTGACATTTTTTCCAAATGCCTTGCAATATCTCCTTAACGAAAAGAGCTAGAAGGCTGAAAATGCATATTTAGACTTGTAGGCATTGTGTGAACAAGATAGCGTTGAAAAATCGGTTCTAGCTTATTCCGCCTTAGAGAAAACCGCGTTGACATTTTTTCCAAATGCCTTGCAATATCTCCTTAAGGAAACGAGCTAGAAGGCTGAAAATGCATATTTAGACTTGTAGGCATTGTGTGAACAAGATAGCGTTGAAAAATCGGCTCTAGCTTATTCCGCCTTAGAGAAAACCGCGTTGACATTTTTTCCAAATGCCTTGCAATATCTCCTTAACGAAACGAGCTAGAAAGCTGAAAATGCATATTTAGACTTGTAGGCATTGTGTGAACAAGATAGCGTTGAAAAATCGGCTCTAGCTTATTCCGCCTTAGAGAAAACCGCGTTGACATTTTTTCCAAATGCCTTGCAATATCTCCTTAACGAAAAGAGCTAGAAGGCTGAAAATGTAGATTTAGACTTGCAGGCATTGTGTGAACAAGATAGCGTTGAAAAATCGGCTCTAGCTTATTCCGCCTTAGAGAAAACCGCGTTGACATTTTTTCCAAATGCCTTGCAATATCTCCTTAACGAAAAGAGCTAGAAGGCTGAAAATGTAGATTTAGACTTGTAGGCATTGTGTGAACAAGATAGCGTTGAAAAATCGGCTCTAGCTTATTCCGCCTTAGAGAAAACCGCGTTGACATTTTTTCCAAATGCCTTGCAATATCTCCTTAACGAAACGAGCTAGAAGGCTGAAAATGCATATTTAGACTTGTAGGCATTGTGTGAACAAGATAGCGTTGAAAAATCGGCTCTAGCTTATTCCGCCTTAGAGAAAACCGCGTTGACATTTTTTCCAAATGCCTTGCAATATCTCCTTAACGAAAAGAGCTAGAAGGCTGAAAATGTAGATTTAGACTTGCAGGCATTGTGTGAACAAGATAGCGTTGAAAAATCGGCTCTAGCTTATTCCGCCTTAGAGGAAACCGCGTTGACATTTTTTCCAAATGCCTTGCAATATCTCCTTAACGAAAAGAGCTAGAAGGCTGAAAATGCATATTTAGACTTGTAGGCATTGTGTGAACAAGATAGCGTTGAAAAATCTGCTCTAGCTTATTCCGCCTTAGAGAAAACCGCGTTGACATTTTTTCCAAATGCCTTGCAATATCTCCTTAACGAAACGAGCTAGAAGGCTGAAAATGCATATTTAGACTTGTAGGCATTGTCTGAACAAGATAGCGTTGAAAAATCTGCTCCAGCTTATTCCGCCTTAGAGAAAACCGCGTTGACATTTTTTCCAAATGCCTTGCAATATCTCCTTAACGAAACGAGCTAGAAGGCTGAAAATGCATATTTAGACTTGTAGGCATTGTGTGAACAAGATAGCGTTGAAAAATCGGCTCTAGCTTATTCCGCCTTAGAGAAAACCGCGTTGACATTTTTTCCAAATGCCTTGCAATATCTCCTTAACGAAAAGAGCTAGAAGGCTGAAAATGTAGATTTAGACTTGCAGGCATTGTGTGAACAAGATAGCGTTGAAAAATCGGCTCTAGCTTATTCCGCCTTAGAGAAAACCGCGTTGACATTTTTTCCAAATGCCTTGCAATATCTCCTTAACGAAAAGAGCTAGAAGGCTGAAAATGCATATTTAGACTTGTAGGCATTGTGTGAACAAGATAGCGTTGAAAAATCTGCTCTAGCTTATTCCGCCTTAGAGAAAACCGCGTTGACATTTTTTCCAAATGCCTTGCAATATCTCCTTAACGAAACGAGCTAGAAGGCTGAAAATGCATATTTAGACTTGTAGGCATTGTCTGAACAAGATAGCGTTGAAAAATCTGCTCCAGCTTATTCCGCCTTAGAGAAAACCGCGTTGACATTTTTTCCAAATGCCTTGCAATATCTCCTTAACGAAAAGAGCTAGAAGGCTGAAAATGTAGATTTAGACTTGTAGGCATTGTGTGAACAAGATATCGTTGAAAAATCGGCTCTAGCTTATTCCGCCTTAGAGAAAACCGCGTTGACATTTTTTCCAAATGCCTTGCAATATCTCCTTAACAAAAAGAGCTAGAAGGCTGAAAATGCATATTTAGACTTGTAGGCATTGTGTGAACAAGATAGCGTTGAAAAATCGGCTCTAGCTTATTCCGCCTTAGAGAAAACCGCGTTGACATTTTTTCCAAATGCCTTGCAATATCTCCTTAACGAAAAGAGCTAGAAGGCTGAAAATGCATATTTAGACTTGTAGGCATTGTGTGAACAAGATAGCGTTGAAAAATCGGTTCTAGCTTATTCCGCCTTAGAGAAAACCGCGTTGACATTTTTTCCAAATGCCTTGCAATATCTCCTTAACGAAACGAGCTAGAAGGCTGAAAATGCATATTTAGACTTGTAGGCATTGTGTGAACAAGATAGCGTTGAAAAATCGGCTCTAGCTTATTCCGCCTTAGAGAAAACCGCGTTGACATTTTTTCCAAATGCCTTGCAATATCTCCTTAACGAAACGAGCTAGAAGGCTGAAAATGCATATTTAGACTTGTAGGCATTGTGTGAACAAGATAGCGTTGAAAAATCGGCTCTAGCTTATTCCGCCTTAGAGAAAACCGCGTTGACATTTTTTCCAAATGCCTTGCAATATCTCCTTAACGAAAAGAGCTAGAAGGCTGAAAATGTAGATTTAGACTTGCAGGCATTGTGTGAACAAGATAGCGTTGAAAAATCGGCTCTAGCTTATTCCGCCTTAGAGAAAACCGCGTTGACATTTTTTCCAAATGCCTTGCAATATCTCCTTAACA